>NC_057798.1:570852783-571071664 GCF_018294505.1 Triticum aestivum
CCGCCGTTGCAAGCTTCTGTTCTCGTGAGATCCCATCTTGGGGCCTTTTCTGGCACTCTGCCTGAGGGGGATTCGATCATGGAGGGCCTCTACACCAACCTTGTTACCCTTCCGATGATGTGTCACAGACCTACGGGTCCATGGCTAGTAGCTAGATGACTTCTTCTATCTCTTTGATCTTCAATACAATGTTCTCCTTGATGTTCTTGGAGATCTATTCGATGTAATCTTCTTTTGCGATGCGTTTTTTGAGATGCAATGTATTGTGGGTTTATGATCGGATTATCTACGAATATTATTTGAGTCCTTTTTGAACTCTTTTATGCATGATTTATATATCTTTGCATTTCTCTTCGATCTATTGATTTGGTTTGGCCAACTGGATTGATTTTTCTTGCAATGGGAGAGGTGCCTTGTAATGGGTTCAATCTTGCGGTGCTCAATACCAGTGACAGAAAGGGACATGACACGTATTTGTATTGTTGCCATTAAGGATAAAAAGATGGGGTTTTCTCATATTGATTGGATCTATCCCTCTACATCATGGCATCTTGCTTAAGGCGTTACTCCGTTCTTGTTAACTTAATACACTAGATGCATGCTGGGTAGCGGTTGATGTGTGGAGTAATAGAAGTAGATGTAGGCAGGAGTCGGTCTACTTCTCTCGGACGTGATGCCTATATACATGATCATTGCCTTAGATATCTTCATAACTATGCACTTTTCTATCAATTGCTCAACAGTAATTTGTTTACCCACCGTATGATTTCTTTCAAGAGAGAAGCCTCTAGGGAAAACTATGGCCCGGATCTATCTTTTATCATATTATTTTCATATCTACAAAATCAAAAACCCAAAATACCCTGCTGCAATTTATTTACTTTTATTTATTTTGCACTTTTACTTATCTTTTATATCTATCACTATCAGATCTCATCCCTGCAAGTAAGGGTGAAGGGATTGACAACACCTTTATCGTGTTGGGTGCAAGTATTTGTTTGTTTGTGTAGGTGCAATTATTGGAGACTTGTGTGTTCCTCCTACTGGATTGATACCTTGGTTCTCAACTGAGGGAAATATTTATCTCTACTTTGCTGCATCACCCTTTCCTCTTAAAGGGAAAAACCAACACAAGCTCAAGAAGTAGCAGTAAGCTCATGGGTTGAGGCATAGCCTTGCAACCCTATGTATTACTTGAAGTTCTTGATGGAATGATTTTGAACTAACATCTCGTATGTGTGAAATAAAATTGCAGCATAGTTGTCTCTATCTCTCCCGCATTCTTAGACCCTACAAGTACCCAACATGATGGAGTTTGAGCCATGAGGAGGCTAAGGAAGGGAGACCATGAAGCACTATTCTGAATACCATGACATAAAGGTTTAGTATGGTAGGGTGATTATATCTCTAGGGATGCAAGAGGTATAGTCATTACACGCCCAATGCTTTTTTCTCTGATTCTATCGTAGCTATCGAGGCAACCCTCCGTGACGTATAGGGCCTTTGGTTGGACAACTAAATCTTGATGTAGAGCGTGTTCCGATCAAGACATAATGTGTACACATGTAACGCCCTGAACACACCCGCCGGCGGTTGTTACTCCTGGCGGTATCTAGAATGGCCCCACAGATCAATACTAGTCTTTCCTGCACACTTTGTCCTCACTTTTGTGCACCCAAGACCAACTTCCTGGTCGGTAACCCATCCTGAAATTATTGCATGTTGAGCACACTTAACTTTGGAGTTCTTTACCAATGGGCTCCTGGAAAAGAAGGAATTCCTTTATATGAGTAGTCTAGCATCCCTATTAAGCCAGGCTATCACATGCACCCCCCCACTTAGAGGAACCGACGTCCTCATCGGTCCACATGAACGTTCCCTCTTGGCACATACATCTATGCATCCAGTCCGACACATATACCATGTTGTGTGCCACAATGGTCACAAACGTCATGCACAACATGACCACGCACCTGGCCCACAAACATATGTGTAACCATGAGGGTTGGCTCTGATACCAGCTTGTAACGCCCCGGACACACCCGCCGACAGTTGTTACTCCTGGCGGGGTCTAGACTGACCCCACAAATTAATACTAGTCTTTCTTGCACACTTTATCCTCACTCGTGCGCACCCGGGACCACTTCCCGGCCGATCACCCATCCTGAAATTACTCCATACTGAGCACACTTAACTTTGGTGTTTTTTCTTCAAATTGTCTCATGGAAAAGAAGGAATTCCTTATTGATATGAGTATTCTAGCATCCTTATTAAGACAGGCTATCACAACACTCCCTCACTTCATTATGTTGCACACACATCTTGATGGGTGTCTTCCAAGGCAAAAATTTATATCACAATGATCCCGTTTGGAAGTATATGGTTGTAAGACTGAAGTTTTCATACCCATGCCTATTTTTATAATAAGTGTTCTCCATTATAAATTGATGATGAACCGGTCTAAAAACTGGAATTTAATACTTTTGCAAAAGCTTGTTCGAAACCCTTATCTTCAAGGTGCACGTCCTCTCGTGGGTTCGATAACTCAGGGTCACCTCTGGGGAAATAGGCGAGAATCATTTTTGCTATCTGTTTACTGGATCACTAAAGGGACTCATTAGTAACTAACAGTCTTTGACACCCATGTTACAATGATGGAGATTGGAGGGCCTAGATATTTAATTTGAAAGTGTACCATTTGACCTCCAAAATTAGCCAGCACATCATTAAGGATGATCTCCTCACACTATATAGGGGCTACTAAAGTATTTTGCGGATTGATATGTAAAATGAACGCCTCGTAGAATTGGTTGAGTGTGTCGAGCAGGGTGTCGATCTCTTGCTGGCCATGGTTGGTGAAAATGACTGCATCGTCGGTGTATAGGCAGACACAGAGCTTGGCCCCCCTCTCTGGTATAGGAGGAAGGATTCCACTCAGAGCTAGCATGGCGAGAAGTTGATACATGGGGATAATGTAAAGGACAAAAAGTACCACTAACAATGGATCGCCTTGCCTAAGCCTAGTGGTCTCAATCAGAGGGCCAGTCGTCCCGTTAAGTAGGAAGGTGGACAATGATGATTGCATAAGCAATGTGATCCAGTCCTATGACTAGTAATGAAACCCAAGTGCTCCATGATCTCAGGGAGATACTCCCATTATACGGAGTCAAAATCCCTATCGATAGCTTTATGAGTAGTGTTGGTTCTTCCTTTAGTGCAACGATCGAATGTAGTTTTGGACGTAGAAGGAAGTTGTCCTAAACACACCGTTACTTGAGGAAGGATCTCTTAGACAATGGGATGACATGTTGATGATGCTGGATAGCTTGGTGAAAAAACCTTGGCGATCAATTTTTCCATGGAATGGATGAGACTGGTCTTCTTGAAGTTTGCCACGTGAACTATGTTATGATTCTTCGAGAGCAAGGCAACCATCTTTGTGTTGATTGCCCCAAAACTACCTCCGACAATGTGATGGATTTGATGGAAGACTGCCATGATATTAGTCTTGATTGTTTCCTAGTAGGATATGAAGAAGATGCCTTTGTAGTCATCCCAGCCTAACACCATTTCCATCAATGATGCCAAGATCACAGCCAGGACCTCCTCCATGTAGAGGTTGTCCAGGGCACTCCCTTGGATGGTAGCAAGGACGAGCTCATATCAGTTGGTGCAACACACTTTCCTGGTTCCTAGCACCCGACAGAAGGGTGATCACCACCTTGTCCGTATGTGTCATGACCATGTAGTCCGCAGTACGAACTGTGACAGCCTGGATTTTGCCTTCTGTCTTTTTACTGAACTTGGTTTCTCTCTATTTCCGGACTTGGTTTTCATCGTGGTTTTTGCCCTGATTTGATTTGGGTTTTGGATCAATTCAAATGGACTTGTCACTTGGGCATATCCTTGGCTTTCACCCAAGTGACCTATCTATCTTATTCCTCCCATAAATCCCCAAAATAATAAAATGAATAGTTTTCCTTAAAGGAAAATATTCATTTTTTCTCCCTTAAGTTCATTTCAGAACTTTGTGCTCCAAGGCAACCTCAATTTTTCTTGCTTAGAAAAATCTGAGATAATTCCTAAATATTCTTAGGTCCATGGCACATCTTCCCATGCAAAAATATTGCATCACTTTTTGTAATATTTTTGCTGTAGAAAATCTTTTCACTTCTGGACCAGAAATGCACTTTGTACAGCAAGTGCATTTTTCCCTAAGCTTTTAGCCTTGAGCTTTCTTGAGCTTAAACACCCTCCTAAGAAACTCGAAACCCCAGGAGATCAGCTCTAATGTCCTTCTAGAAGGTGGCCAAACTTGGTGACCAAGTTTCTATACAGAAACTTGTCAGCTAAGTGGAGTCATTTCTGGTCGACTTGGGTATGATCCATCACCTCCCCTAGACCAAACATTGCACGGTCGAGAGCGTTGACAAGGTTTGGCAGCTCCTGGGCATCGTTTTGACCATGCCAGCCTAGTGACCACACGTGGACACGGTGCCTGGCATGCGCCTCGGCGCGCTCTAGATGGCGCCTTGCACTCTGTTTCGCGCGTGCATGTTCCAGCGCTCGCCGCCGACTGCCGCACCGCGCCACAACCCTCGACCCATCACCCATTACCCTTCCCTGGCGCTCGCCGACACCGGAGCCATTGCAGCAAGCCAGTCCAGTCGCGGCCAAAACGGCAAAGTGCACGCGTGTTCTTGTCCCCATCTCCAACCACCTCATGTGCTCATCCGCGAGCGTGGGCAAGCGCCGGCGTTGACGCTGCACCTTGTCCCCTCGCGTTGGAGCATCTCGTCGATGTTCGCCACGTGTCCAGAGTGCTCCGGCGGCGACACGTCCCCCCCCTCTCTTGCTCCGGCTATATAAAGCCACCCCGACTCGAATCCTAGCCACACACCACTCCACTCAACCACCATGAACACGTAGAATGACCGCGGTTTGGTCGGGTAGGCCTTTGGCCATCACCCTGACCCGAGGACTCCGGCGATCCCCGCAGTCCAGCCGCCGCTCTCTGGGGCCTCTCGAGCTCAAGCAGCTGCGTGGGCAGGGCCTTGGTGGTCTGCTGGAGCTGCCTGGACCCCACCAAGCCCTCGGAGCTGCCCCTAGTCGCCGTCTTCTTCCTCTCCGGTGAACCCCGTCTGCCACCGAAGCTTGAGAGCTCGACTGCGACCAGCTCCGTCCACCTCTCGCCAAGCCACGGGTACAGGCAGGTGCGCCGCGAGCCCCGCTTCTGATCTATCCCTCTAGCCTAGCCCCAAACCCCCTCGTTGCCGGCGTGAGCTCCGGCGAAATGCCGCCCCTCCTCTGATCTCGATCCCCCTCTCTCTCCTGACTGGTGGGGCCCAGTGTCAGCCTCACCAGTCATGCACGAAGCGGTACGAGTGGAGGCACACTCCCACTTTACGCCTTCGACATCACCCCCCAGGATTTTCTGTTAATTCAAATTTATTCAGAAATTTGACCAAACTTTGACCAGCCATAACTTTTAAACCACAAGTCCAAATGAATTGATTCTTTTTGCATTGTCTTTGTTACAAAACACTGTAGCAGCACATCAAAAGGTGGAATTTTCCTTGCTGCCTAGAATTTCTGGTTATTTTCAGAAGGTGTTTTGACATTTATTTTTGTGGTTTTTGAATATTTTCAGAAGAAGGATCTTGCCTTGAAGATAACCAGGAGGAGTGTGACCCTCCTCTGCACTAAGGCAAGCCACATCATCATTTGGATGGTGTTATTTCAATATCTATGTTTTTCTACTTGAATATGAGCCTTTATTTGCATTTAAAATTTGATAAATAACTTTGGTTAATTGCTAGTTACTCTACCATGCTTGATATGCTTGTTTTAGTTTCTGGCTGAATGCATGAACTTGTTTGGCTTAGTAGAGTAACATTTTGCACTATGAAAATTTCTATGGAAAGTAATGATAATTATTTTGCTAGTAATGGTTTCATTTAAATAATGAACTAAAAAAATTACTTGGTTATAAAAATGAGTTATAACCAGAGAAGTTTGATTCTTAGTATTGCAAGATGCATATGTTGTTAAGTTTGATCCATGATTATGAGTTGTTTGATTTGCATGACGAGTAGTTGCATGATCATTTCGATTATATCATGTTAGTAATAAAAAGTTTTTCTGAAAGTCAAAACTTCATTAAGTTCAACTTGAATATGATGTTGATCACATCATGGTGCCACTAAATCGAGTTTTTAATTCAGTGCCACCACATTTTCCTAATGGGAAGGTCTTGATTCAGTCCTTTGTCGTGGCTATCACCGGTGCCTCCCGCGAGGGAAGGTTATGGGCGTGCATACCCTGGCCTGGTAGGAAAACTTAACCTTGTGTGCTCGTTTTGTTGTTATGGTACCTTGTCCTTGTTTGGGACCGTTTTGCCATGACGGTGGCCGTTGGTGTCTTTGGTAGACACGGGGCCACCCAAGACCTGGCCCTGAGAGGGAGATGGTCGGAGTGGCCGAGGAGAGTGCATGACAAAGTGAGGGTTTGTCGGAATGCTTTGGTCCACCCAAATGGGAGTGTGAGGCCAGGGTTCCGTAGTGTTGGTAAAGTGCGCTACCTCTGCAGAGTTTATTTAATCTATCGATAGCCATGCCCTCGGTTATGGGCAAGACTTGGGAGTAAGTCACCCCATGGATCAACTTTTATGACTAATCTTGCAAACTAGTAATTGTTGTGATGCATTGTTTCGTGGTGAACCTGGAACACTCAAGGTGTTCATGAGTGATTGATTTCAGGTGTGACCCAGGTGTGGTCACCATTTGGTTACGAGGTAACCGTCTGGTAAGCGAGTCCGTGTGACTCGGTGCGATGTTTGGTTGTGCTGCCTAGCTTTGCATTTTGTAGTAATTTCTTGCATCAATTTAACTTCATTAATTATCATGATATTGTCTGTCATCGTGCTTATGTTTGTTGTGAGCTTGCAAGTACATTCAATGTACTGACCTGGCATGTCATGCCAGCTTTCAGGCAAGTTGATTCGCATCGGAGTGAATCTCGTGTCTAGGCCGTGTCCACATCGGTGTCCCTGTGCCATGGAGTTCCGCTATGTCGTTCTTCCGCTACCGCGTAGTTTCGTGTGATCGAGGCCCCAACCATGTTCATTAAATAATGTACATACTGTCCAGCAGCACCGTGTGTGTCGCTTGGCCTCGAATCTCGATGTAATATGAGACCTTTGTACCACGCTAGTATCAATAAAGTGGTTAATTCTGTACCATGTTGTTGTGTATTGCCAAAAGACTCGATCTTTGGGCTGGCAATGCAGGGTAAACCGGTTGCTCTGAGCCGGGGTGCCACAATGCTTGGTATCAGAGCCGCGTTGATTGTAGGACACGCTAGACCGGTAATGTCTTAGTAAAACGGTAGATAGTTTCGTTTGAGTGTCGGTAGACATAGGAATTGGTTGTTGCATTGCATGCATGAATTATTGTTGTTATTACTAACCATATGGTTTGTGAGTGTAGATGGCACCAGTACCGGTCTTGTACCATCCTGAGCCAGGTCCGTGCACATCGCCGCACCTACTTCAGAACGTGTATCAATGACTCTATCCAGGTGCTAATCCAGGGTATCAGGTGTATCACGAGCAGCTGGCCGGTGGAGTGTATGAGTATTATGCTGAGGTCACTCTACACCACAGTTCCCCATCCGACGCTTACACTCGTTCATCTAAGGGTGGTCTTGCTTCCACGCCATCTCAGGCGGTTCAGTTTGCTGCTATCGGGGCTCTTGTAGACTTGCGCTACAATGATGTTCGCATGCACACCCACCCTGGACTTTTCTTCTACCCATCTCTGCACGAGAATGAGCGTATCCTCTTTCCTTTGATTAATCTGGCGGGCGATCGTCCCACTAGCCACCTTGCACGCTACATCACTGCTAGCTATCTCCTTAACTACGAGCTAGCTAGGGAGCTCTCACGCGCTCGCGCCGCTCTCGCTACTACCCGTATAAGGAACCCTCTTCCCGCTGTCATCTACACTTCTGCTCCTCCCACCTCTGTTCCTACGACGACCTCGCAGGGTACCATTAACCCTTTGACGGTGAACCCTCACAGCGCTCCTGCTGCATGGTCTTCTCTTGTCGCTACTCCTGCCGCTCCTATGCTTAGATCCCATCCCCCGCTTGCCCCTGAGGGAGAGCCCTCAAGGCAGCGCCAGCGCACCTCTCTTGCCCCGGAGGTCTCGACTATCAGTTCCGGATCTGGGTCCGGCTCAGGAGACGAGCCTGCAGCAGCACCATCTAAGCAGTAGATCGTTAGAGTATCGTGGTAGTCATGAGCATGATGTATGGCTGTAATCGCACTTGTCATGATGCGTAGTTTCATGTACGAGGGTAGTAGACCCATTGCGATGTTTTTTTCATGTTGGGACTATGTATAATTATGTTGGATTTTCTTTCGACTTGGTTTTATTCGCTGCTTTCTTCCGGGATTTGTCATTGGTTTTCCCCCATTTTGGAATTTTTTCATCATGGTTGCTATGTATTGGGAGAACGAAAAATAGGATACCGTGTGGAGGCAGCAGCAGTCAAGCTGGTGAGGATGTCCCTGTCCGTCGTTCCGCAAGACAGGTAGGGCATTCCCCTGAACCATATCAGCCACCTCTGCCTCCACCGCCACAACCGCCTTCCACCGAGCAAATCCTGCGAATGTTTGAAGAAAGAAGGAGCAATGATCTGCTAGAAATACTAAAAAGTGTACAAGTTATGGCTGGGCAGAATGGAAACCAGAATGACCATCATTCCAAGCTATCAAATTTTCAGCGAACCAAGCCTCCCAGTTTCAGCCATGCTACTGATCCTTTGGACGCCGACGATTGGCTAAGGACTATTGAAAGAAAACTAGAAATTGCTCGCACAGATGACGGAGACAAGGTTCCCTTCACAATGCATTATCTCGAAGGAGCTGCCGTGATATGGTGGGATAATGCCAAAGCAATATGGCCTGCCAACGAGGAAATTACTTGGACAAAATTCAAGGATCTCTTTCGCAAATATCATATTCCCACCGGAGTCATGAAGATCAAGCAACGCGAATTTCTCGCCCTTACTCAAGGCAGCATGACCATCGCCGAGTATCTAAATAAATTCAACCATCTGGCCCGCTATTCTCTCCATGATGTGGCCACCGAAGAGCGGAAGATCGACCGATTTCTTGGAGGCCTACATCAACATCTCCGGTGCACTCTCAGTATGTTTGATTTCCCGGACTTACTGACTCTGGTGAACAAGGCCCTAATCGCCAAGAGGGAACACAAGCTCCTGCACAACAACAAGCCATCTGCTAATGACCACAAGCGCAAATTCGAGCCCAAGAAGGATATGCAACCAGTGCAAAAGGCTCGTACATGGCAACAGACTCAGGTGGAGTACAAACCCAATTGGCAGCAGAGCGTCAACAAGACTACTACACAAGTCAAGAATGTCGTGACCAGCCCGGTGCATGACGATTGCCAGCGCAACAATTCATGCTTCAGTTGTGGGCAAACCGGACACTACGCCCGACAGTGCCCCAAGAACACCAAGCACGTCGCTCCATTTCAGCCGCAAGTTAACTACATGGAGCAGTATTCCGCCACCGATATAATCCAAGGGCAAGTTCATCACATCTCCGCAGACGAAGCCCAAGAGGACCCGGAAGTCGTCATTGGTATGTTTCATGTTAATGACATACCCGCCGTAATTTTATTTGACTCTAGGGCTTCCCACTCTTTTATTTCGCGGAGTTTTGCTTCCCAAAACAATTTTCCTTGCTCGATTTTGGGAAAGCACATGCTGGTACAATCCCCGGGATCCATACTCAGAAGCAATCTTGTCTGCTGAAATTTGGAGATTGACATCAAGGGCGTCAATTTTTCAACATCGTTGATAATCATCGATTCCAACAAATTGGATGTCATTCTGGGCATGAATTGGTTAACTCAATACCAAGTCTGCATTAGCTATGCGACGAGAGAAGTTACCCTGAAAAATATGGAAGGTCGCACCACAAGTTTCTATGCCCGCAATTGCATCCCCTCGAAGGATATGGTTTTCGCAGCCATGGCAGAAGAGGTGGAATTGATTCCTGTGGTCAGCGAGTATCCAGATGTATTTCCTGAAGAATTACATGGCATGCCACCAGACCGAGAATTGGAGTTTGCTATTGGCCTGGTGCCTGGAACCACCCCGATACATAAGAAATATTATCGGATGCCCTCCTCAGAATTGGTGGAATTAAAGAAGCAACTGGATGAGATGCTGCAAAAAGGATACATTCGTCCTAGCTCTTCACCATGGGGATCACCCGCAATCTTCATGGACAAAAAGGATGACAGTCTATGAATGTGTGTAGACTACCGATAGCTGAATGATGTCACCATTAAAAACAAGTATCCACTGCCGAGGATTGACGATTTGTTTGATCAACTCAGTGGGGCCAAAGTATTCTCAAAGATTGATTTGAGAACGGGATATCATCAACTCAAGATTAAGAAGGAAGACATTCCTAAGACCGCGTTCACCACTCGATACGGTCTTTATGAATATACTGTTATGTCCTTCGGCCTCACCAACGCTCTTGCATTCTTTATGCATATGATGAACAAGGTGTTTATGGACTTCTTGGACAAGTTCACGGTGGTGTTCATTGATGACATCCTCATTTATCCCATAAGCAAGGACGAACATAAGGAGCATCTTCATGCAGTTTTGC
Organism: Triticum aestivum; assembly: GCF_018294505.1. Taxonomy (NCBI): domain Eukaryota; kingdom Viridiplantae; phylum Streptophyta; class Magnoliopsida; order Poales; family Poaceae; genus Triticum; species Triticum aestivum. The sequence continues at coordinate 570,863,501 of NC_057798.1, forward strand.
AATGGCTTCACGGTCATCAATTGTATGCCAAATTCAGCAAATGTGAGTTTTGGCTCCAGCAAGTGGGATTCCTCGGACATATCCTCTCAGCAGAAGGAATCTCGGTGGACCCAAGCAAGGTAAAAGATGTACTTGATTGGTCCGCACCCACCACCGTCTCAGAAATCCGGAGTTTCCTTGGACTGGCCAGATATTATCGCCGTTTTACCGAAGGATTTTCCAAGATCGCCAAGCCAATGACTAAGCTCCTCAAGAAGGACAAGAAGTTCGTATGGACTGAAGACTGCGAACGGAGCTTCAATGAGTTAAAAACCAGACTGACATCGGCACCCAATTAACTCTTCTAGATATCTACCACAGTTTTGACGTTTACTGCGATGCCTCCTGAAAAGGACTGGGGTGTGTACTCATGCAAGATGGCAAAGTTTTTGGCATATGCATCTCGCCAACTGCGACAACATGACGGAAATTATCCTACTCATGATTTGGAATTAGCCGCAGTGGTGCATGCTTTAAAGATCTGGAGACATTATCTGATTGGAAAGAAGTGCCAAATATTCACCAACCATAAAAGTCTCAAGTATATATTCACTCAACCAGACTTGAACCTTCGACAGCGAAGATGGCTCGAGTTGGTTAAGGACTATGACCTCGGAATAAATTATCACCCGGGCAAAGCTAATGTGGTGGCTGACGCCCTCAGCCGCAAACCAGCCAACCTCAATGCCCTAATGGATTTCTTGCCTCCAGAGCTCTATGAAGAAATTATGCAGCTGAATCTGGTAATCACAGACACCCATCTTACCAATATATTGGAGGTTGCTCCTACTCTCGAGGAAGAAATTCGCAGAGCTCAAGCGGATGATAAGGTGTTACGGGCATATGTTCAAAAGCTGCACCAAGGGCAAGCACCTGATTTCACAATGGATCAGCCAGGTTCACTAAGGTTCCAAGGAAGACTTTGCGTATCCAAGCAAGACAGTCTGAAGAAGAAAATATTAGCGGAAGCACATGAAGCACCATACTCAATTCATCCCGGTGGTACCAAGATGTATGAGGATCTTCATCAGATATTCTGGTGGGATGGAATGAAGAAAGACATCACGTATTTTGTGGCCTGCTGCGATATCTGCAATAAGGTAAAGGCGGAACACCAAAAACCCGCCGGACTCCTCCAGCCTCTATCGGTATCCCAATGGAAATGGGACGATATTTGCATGGATTTCGTCACCGGATTACCAAGGTATCATCAAGGAAACGACGCGATATGAGTCATAATGGACACCCTAACCAAGGTGGCACACTTCCTACCTATCCGGACCACATACCGTGCAAATCAACTTGCACAGCTATATGTATCAAGAATCGTCAGTCTGCATGGAGTACCCAAGACTATCACTTCCAACAGGGGATCTCTATTCACATCCGCATTTTGGTCTCGACTTCATCAAGCCTTGGGGACCGCTCTGAAGTACAGCACGGCTGACCATCCTCAAACAGATGGACAGACTGAGCGAGTAAATCAAATACTCGAAGATATGCTCCGGGCATGTACATTGGCCCAAGGAACCAAGTGGGAAGACTGTTTGCCCTACACCGAGTTTTCCTACAACAACAGTTTCTAGGCCAGTTTAAAGATGTCACCCTATGAAGTCCTGTATGGCCGGAAATGCCACACCCCATTAAATTGGTCTCAAACCGGAGATAGCCATATTTTCGGGACTGATTTAATTCTCGAAGCCGAGAAGCAAGTAAATGAAATCCGAGACAGACTGCAACTGGCCAAATCCCGATAGAAGAGCTACTATGATGCCAAACATCATCAGATCAGCTTCGAACCCGAAGAACACGTGTATCCCCGAGTCACCTCGATGAAAGGAGTCAAGAGGTTTCAGTCCCGAGAAAAATTGGCACCCAGATATATCGGACCATTCCCCGTCATGGCTAGAATCGTAACAATTGCTTATCAGTTGGAATTGCCACCAGAATTGTCAGAAGTACACAACGTGTTCCACATCTCACGGCTAAGAAGATGCATCTCACCACCGGAGAAAAGGACTGATATGTCAGAGATAGAATTGGCTAAGGATTTGACTTATGAGGAAAAGCCAATCAGAATATAGGATCAGACAGAAAGGGTCACTCGCAGCAAAGAGATAAGATTTTGCAAGGTTTAGTGGGAGCATCACACCAAGAAGAAGCAACCTGGGAAAGAGAGGAATTTTTAAGGATTGCATACCCAGAATGGTTTTCCCAAGCAACCAAATCTCGAGGACGAGATTCATCCTAAGTGGGGGAGGTTTGTGACAGCCTGGATTTTGCCTTCTCTCTTTTTACTGGACTTGGTTTCTCTCTGTTTCTGGACTTGGTTTTCATCGTGGTTTTTGCCCTGATTTGATTTGGGTTTTGGATCAATTCAAATGGACCTGTCACTTGGGCATATCCTTGGCTTTCACCCAAGTGACCTATCTATCTTATTCCTCCCACAAATCCCCAAAATAATAAAATGAATATTTTTCCTTAAAGGAAAATATTCATTTTTCTCCCTTAAGTTCATTTCAGAACTTTGTGCTCCAAAGCAACCTCAATTTTTCTTGCTTAGTAAAATATGAGATAATTCCTAAATATTCTTAGGACCATGGCACATCTTCCCATGCAAAAATATTGCATCACTTTTTGTAATATTTTTGCTGTAGAAAATCTTTTCACTTCTGGACCAGAAATGCACTTTGTACAGCAAGTGCATTTTTCCCTAAGCTTTTAGCCTTGAGCTTTCTTGAGCTTAAACACCCTCCTAAGAAACCCTAAACCCCGGGAGATCAACCCTAATGGCCTTCTAGAAGGTGGCCAAACTTGGCGACCAAGTTTCTGTACAGAAACTTGTCAGCTAAGTGGAGTCATTTCTGGTCGACCTGTGTATGATCCATCACCTCCCCTAGACCAAACACTGCACGGTCAAGAGCGTAGACAAGGTTTGGTAGATCCTGGGCGTCATTTTGACCATGCCAGCCTGGTGACCACGCGTGGACACGGTGCCTGGCATGCGTCTCGACGTGCTCTGGCTGGCGCCTTGTGCTCTGTTTCGCGTGTGCACGTTCCAGCGCTCGCCACCGACTGCCGCACGGCGCCACAACCCTCGACCCATCACCCATGACCCCTCCCTGGCGCTCGCCGACGCCGGAGCCGCCGCAGCAAGCCAGTCTAGTCACGGCCAAAATGGCACAGTGCGCGTGTGTGCTTGTCCCCATCTCCAACCGCCTCCTGTGCTCGTCCGCGAGCGTGGGCAAGCGCCGGATTTGACGTTGCACCTTGTCCCCTCACGTTGGAGCCTCTTGTCGACGTTCGCCGCATGTCTAGAGCGCTCTGGCGGCGACATGCCCCCCTCCCTCTTGCTTCGGCTATATAAAGCCACCCCAACTCGAATCCTGGCCACGCACCACTCCACTCAACCACCACGAACACGTAGAACGATCGCAGTTTGGTCGGGCAGGCCTCTGGCCGTCGCCCTGACCCGAGGACTCCGGCGATCCTCCCAGTCCAGTCGCCGCTCTCCGGGGCCTCTCGAGCTCAAGCAGCTGCTTGGGCAGGGCCTTGGTGGTCTACTGGAGCTGCCTGGACCCCACCAAGCCCTCGGAGCTGCCCTAGCCGCCGTCTTCTTCCTCTCCGGCGAACCCCGTCCGCCATCGAAGCTTGAGAGCTCGACTGCGACCAGCTCCGTCCACCTCTCGCGAAGCCACGGGTACAGGCAGGTGCCCTGCGAGCCCCGCTTCCGATCTTGTAACACCCCGGATGTAACTTTCCATAATTGTAACTCCAACTCTTGCCATTTCTGGCTATGTGTTATGTTTTTCCTCCGTGGTTGGGTTTTTGTATTTCGTTTTGCATTTTGGTCATGTCATGCATTTCATCTAATGTCATCATCCACATTGCATCTACATGTTTTCGTAAAGCTTGCATCCGTTCGTAGTTGCAATGTTCCCCCCTTGCCTTCGTTGACCGCTCCGAGTCCAACCGGGTTTTGATTCCCTCTTGTCAGACCACGTAACCTCTCTGCACAACCACCACCCCCTCTTGCGCGCATTTGGAAAGTTGTCCCGAACCCGACCTGCTCTGTCGTTACCATTGAGTCCGGATCATCCCCTAACATCTATAAAACATCTTTGTTTTATTATTTGGACTCCCCTAGTCTATTCTTTCTCGAGCGTACGATCTCAATCGGGTGATCCAAATTCCTTCCCTTCCCCTATATATAGTCTAACCTCATACCTAATTTGGACTAAGCCTAGCCCTAGCCCTCCATTCCCGTGCAGCCGCCGTTGCTCCTTGTTTTCCGTGCCTGGCCAGCCCACAGCCGCCACCTCGCACCACCAGATCCAGCACACCACAGCCAACTAACCAGTGCATCTCCCTACCGTCGATCTGGAATGTCAGATCCAGATCAGGAGGCTCCCGTCATCCCAGTTCATCCTACAAAGGCTCCGGATCCAGCAGCCCTGCGCAGCGCCGCAAGGCCCGAGCGCCTCGTCCCCTCTTCCCGTGCCTCGATCCAGGATGGATTGGGAGCAGCTCTGCCCTTCGCCAGCCGCAGGCGACCAGGATCCGCACGTCGTGCCCGTTGCCTCTCCTTCCGTCCCCGCTTTCCTCTAGCTCTCTCTCCCCCTCACTACTCTCTTTCTTTTGTCTCTGTCCCGTAGGAGTTCCCATCCATGGCGCCAGGAGTAGAGTGCCCCGACCACCTCGTAACCAGTTTGCTGGAGCCACCCGCTGATGCCGAGGCCGTTGCCTTCTCAGTTCATCGTGCCGCACAGGAGCTCCCCGCCGCCGGATCGGGTCGCCTCCGCCCGTTGACCGCACCGCTACCGTCATCCTTGCGCCACTACCTGGATCCGCCGTCCCCACGCCTCCTAGCCTCCTCCGTGCTCAATTTCACCATTCCCGAGCCCCCTGCTACCATGGACGCCAAGCCGGAGCACTGCCGCTGTTGCCTGCTGCCTCCTGTGCGACGGAGACGAGCCCCTCGCCCGGTTCGCTCGCCTGTTGACCACGCCTCGCGATCCTGTGACTGTGCCGCGCCTCGCCTCAGCCTCTCCACCGACTAGGCTTGGCCCATGGGTGAGCAGCCCTCTCCTGTTCATGTTGGGCCAGCCAGATTCGGCCCAGTGTGTTTTTTTCCTTGCCTGCAAATTTGTCCAACTATCCAGTGTTTTACTGTTTTACAAAAAAGATCCTCTAGATCATGCATTTAATAACTCACAAATGGTGCATCGGATTAAAATGATTTTAATATGTAAAATGCATAGATTTTCATTTAGTTTCATAATCTGCTACTTTCATCCATGTTAAGATGTTTAAATTTGTTGCTTGATTAATTTTGCATAAATGCCATGCTAAAATGATTTATTTCATAACTAAATAACCGTAGCTCGGTTTTAAATAAACTTTATATGTAAATGAGGTGGAAAAATGCATAGATTAACTTGGTGCACTTTGTTTTACTGTTTAACAACATTAAAATATGTTTTAGGGCAGAACAGTACCAAATTCAAAATATGCACATGGGGATTTTCCGGAATTGTTGTTTGTGTTTCCGGCCTCATTTAAACTTGCCTAAATAGTTAGTTTACTTATGTTTCACCCCTTGCCATGTTTAATAACATTTAATGTTGTTGGGTACATAAATGAGAGCGAACTAAATAAATGAATGTGGTGTTTCGTTCTTATGCAACTCGTTGCATATTGAGCTCCACTTAATTTGTAGTATTGTTTGTGCACCTTGTCATGCCATGCATATTTAAACCGGACATGCATCATACTTGTTTGTGTATCGTGCCATGCTTATGTGATGGTTGTTTACCTTGTTGTTTGCTTCTTTCCGGTTTGCTTCTCTCGTTAGCTTCGGTTTTGTTCTGGAGTTGTGAGGATTCGTTCGACTACGTCCGTTTGTCTTCTTCATGGGCTCGTTCTTCTTCTTTGCGGGATTTCAGGCAAGATGACCATTACCCTCGATATCACTTCTATCTTTGCTTGCTAGTTGTTTCGTTCTATTGCTATGGTTGTGCTACCTATCACTTGTTTACCATGCCTCCCATATTGCGCTACCTATCACTTGTTTACCATGCCTCCCATATTGCCATGTCAGCCTCTAACCTTTTTCACCCTTCCTAGCAAACTGTTGTTTGGCTATGTCACCGATTTTGCTCAGCCCCTCTTATAGCGTTACTAGTTGCAGGTGAAGATGAAGTTTGTTCCTAGTTGGAACATGGATATTTTGGGATATCACAATATCTATTATTTAATTAATGCACCTATATACTTGGTAAAGGGTGGAAGGCTCGGCCTTATGCCTGGTGTTTTGTTCCACTCTTGCCGCCCTATTTTCCGTCGTACCGGTGTTATGTTCCTTGATTTTGCGTTCCTTACGCGGTTGGGTGATTTATGGGACCCCCTTGACAGTTCGCTTTGAATAAAACTCCTCCAGCAAGGCCCAGCCTTGGTTTTACCATTTGCCACCTAAGCCTTTTTCCCTTGGGTTTTCGTGAGCCCGAGGGTCATCTTTATTTTAACCCCCCCCCCCCCGGGCCAGTGCTCCTTCGAGTGTTGGTCCGAACCGAGCAGCCTGCGGGGCCACCTCGGGGAAACTTGAGGGGTGGTTTTACTCGTAGCTTGACTTATCTGGTGTGCCCTGAGAACGAGGTACGTGCGACTCCTATTGGGATTTGTCAGCACATCGGGCGGCTTTGCTGGTCTTGTTTTACCATTGTCGAAATGTCTTGTAAACCAGGATTCCGAGACTGATCGGGTCTTCCTGGGAGAAGGAATATCCTTCGTTGACCGTGAGAGCTTGTGATGGGCTAAGTTGGGACACCCCTGCAGGGTATAAACTTTCGAGAGCCGTGCCCGCGGTTATGTGGCAGATGGGAATCTGTTAACGTTCGGTTGTAGATAACTTGACACTTGACTCAATTAAAATACATCAACCACGTGTGTAGCCGTGATGGTCTCTTTTCGGCGGAGTCCGGGAAGTGAACACGGTCTTGGTGTTATGATTGTGCGTAAGCAGTTTCAGGATCACTTCTTGATCACTTCTAGCTTCTCGACCATTCCGTTGCTTCTCTTCTCGCTCTTATTTGCGTATGTTAGCCACCATATTTGGTTAGTGCTTGCTGCAACTCCACCTCATTACCACTTCCTATCCATAAGCTTAAATAGTCTTGATCTCGCTGGTTTTGAGATTGTTGAGTCCTCGTGACTCACTAGATACTATCACAACAGTTGCATGTGCCGAGATACCAGTGCAGGTGTAACCGAGCTCAGATGGGAGCTCAACGAAGATCTTGGTTGTTGCTATGTTTCGTTTCATGTTGATCAGTAGTGGAGCCCAGTTGGGACGATCGGGGATCTAGCAGTTGGGCTATCTTCTTTTCTTTTGGCTTCGTCCGTAGTTGGACTATGAGTGTATTTTGAATGATGTATGAATTTATTTATGTATTGTGTAAAGTGGCGAATGTAAGCCAACTCTCTTTATCCCATTCTTGTTCATTACATGGGATTGTGTGAAGATGACCCTTCTTGTGACAAAACCTACAATACGGTTATGCCTCTAAGTCATGCCTCGACACGTGAGAGATATAGCCGTATCGTGGGTGTTACAGATCTATCCCTCTAGCCTAGCCCCAAACCCCCTCGTTGCCGGCGTGAGCTTCGGCGAAACACTGCCCCTCCTCTGATCTCGATCCCCCTCTCTCTCCCTCCTAACTGGTGGGGCCCAGTGTCAGCCTCACCACTCATGCCTGAAGCGGTACGAGTGGAGGCGCAGTCCCACTTTACGCCTTCGACGTCACCCCCCAGGATTTTCTGTTAATTCAATTTTATTCAGAAATTTGACCAAACTTTGACCAACCATAACTTTTAAACCACAAGTCCAAATGAATTGATTCTTTTTGCATTGTCTTTGTTACAGAAAGCTCTAGCAGCACACGAAAATGTGGAATTTTCCTTGCTTCCTAGAATTTCTGGTGATTTTCAGAAGGTGTTTTGACATTTATTTTTGTGGTTTTTGAATATTTTCAGAAGAAGGATCTTGCCTTGAATATAACCAGGAGGAGTGTGACCCTCCTATGCAATAAGGCAAGCCACGACATCATTTGGATGGTGTTATTTCAATATCTATGATTTTCTATTTGAATATGAGTCTTTATTTGCATTTAAAATTTGATAAATAACTTTGGTTAATTGCTAGTTACTTTACCATGCTTGACATGCTTGTTTTAGTTTCTGGTTGAATGCATGAACTTGTTTGGCTTAGTAGAGTAACATTTTGCACTATGAGAATTGCTATGGAAAGTAATGATAGTTATTTTGCTAGTAATGGTTTCATTTAAATAATGAACTAATAAAAATATTACTTGGTTATAAAAATGAGTTATAACCAGGGAAGTTTGATTCTTAGTATTGCAAGATGCATATGTTGTTATGTTTGATCCATGATTATGAGTTGTTTGATCTGCATGACGAGTAGTTGCATGATCATTTTGATTATATCATGTTAGTAATAAAAAGTTTTTCTGAAAGTTAAGACTTGACTAAGTTCAACTTGAATATGATGTTGATCACATCATGGTGCCACTGAATCGGGTTTTTAATTCAGTGCAACCACATTTACCTAATGGGAAGGTCTTGATTCGGTCCTTTGTCATGGCTCTCACCGGTGCCTCCCGCGAGGGAAGGTTATGGGTGTGCATACCCTGGCCCGGTAGGCAGACATAACCTTGTGTGCTCATTTTGTTGTAATGGTACCTTGTCCCCGTTTGGGACCATTTTGCCAGGACGGTGGTCATTGGTGTCTTTGGTAGACACGGGGCCACCCAAGACCTAGCCCTGAGAGGGAGATGGTCAGAGTGGCAAGGGAGAGTGCATGACAAAGGGAGGGTTTCATCGGAATGCTTTGGTCCACCCGAATGGGAGTGCGAGGCCAGGGTTTCGTAGTGTGGGTAAAGTGCGCTAGCTCTGCAGAGTGTATTTAATCTATCGATAGCCGCGCCCTCGGTTATGGGCAAGACTCGGGAGTAAGTCACACCATGGATCAACTTTTATGACTAATCTTGTAAACTAGTAATTGTTGTGATGCATTGTTTCGTGGTGAACCTGGAACACTCGAGGTGTTCATGAGTGATTGATTTCAGGTGTGACCCCGGTGTGGTCACCGTTTGGTTACGAGGTAACCGTCTGGTAAGCGAGTCCGTGTGACTCGGTGTGCTGTTTGGTTGTGCTGCCTAGCTTTGCATTTTGTAGTAATTTCTTGCATCAATTTAACTTGATTAATTATCATGATTTTGTCATCGTGCTTATGTTTGTTGTGAGCTTGCAAGTACATTCAATGTACTGACCTGGCGTGTCATGCCAGCTTTCAGGCAAGTTGATTCGCATCGCAACGCATCTCGTGTTTAGGCCGTGTCCACATCGGTGTCCCTGTGCCACGGAGTTCCGCTACGTAGTTCTTCCGCTTCCGCATAGTTTCATGTGATCGAGGCCCTAGCCATGCTCATTAAATAATGTACATACTATCCAGCAGCACCGTGTGTGCCGCTTGGCCTCGAATCTCGATGTAATATGAGACCTTTGTACCACGCTATTATCAATAAAGTGGTTAATTATGTACCATGTTGTTGTGTATTGCCAGAAGACTCGATCTCTGGGCTGGCAATGCAGGGTAAACCGGTTGCTCTAAGCTGGGGTGCCACATGAACTGAGTGAATAAAGTTTTTTCGGCGTTGAGAGCAGATGTTGTAATTGAAGAAAGAGGTGCTCGCATCTCTGACACGCAACCATGTGATCATAGAGTAGTGCCATTTGCATGCCTGCTAGGCTTCCATCAAGCCAACCACCCTTTACTTGAGCAGCTTGCGCATATTACATTTTGCAGGGGTGAATCTCCTTTTTTCAAAAGCGGCATCCGGACAAAGGATCACCTCATTTGTAGTGGAATTGTACCTTGGCATCACCGCACAGAGATTTGTTCCAAATTTTGAGGTCAGCGCTGCACTCTGCATCTAGATCCTAGGCCGGATAAACACACAACTGTGCAGACCGTCCATTGCCATGCCTTCGCGATAGTTTCCTAGAAGTGTGAGAACTTTTGCTAGGAATACTCGAAGCAAAAATGAACCTTTCATCAAGTTGGCAATTCACTGACTAGCAACAAGGGATAGTGAACAGAGTAGGATGTTGATGCCTCCATCAGTAGGAAGGGTGGGAATAGGAGCCCATAACTAATATTGCATAAAATATATCAATAATGACGAGTGTAGGATCCTCCCTCTCATTGCTCCAAGTAAATCTCTTGTTTTTGCATTTAATCTCATGTAGCTCAACATTGTCAACAAAGATCGTAAGTCAACACATGATCCTCCTACTGAGGTTTATGTTATTCTTATCCTAGCTTCGTAAATGATGTTGAATTCACTGTTAATCATGGTTCGTTGTGATGAGGGGCAATGGAGGCGAGCTCTAAAATAAAATCATTCATCAGACCGTCACCGGTAAGCCCATAGGTGGTGGTTAGCTAGAATGGGTTAGTTGAGTGTGTCATATGGAATTTTGAAGTGATGTAAAATTCGCCTACAACATGCTTGGTGAGGGAGGCCACGTCTTTATCCCATGTGGTTGCCTCACGTGCTTATCACTGGAAGGAGCATGGAATTAGCCAATCGCGAGCCCCTACCTCCCTATTAATAGCCGCAAACCAGACATCAATCTTGGTTTGTTGTAAGAAAAGTATCGCAATCACATGCGCGCTGGTGACCTTGCAAGTTTTTGTGCGCTTGGTCGGCATGTTAATGCCACGAAGATGCCAGCACATGATCAGGCAATGGCCTTCATGTTGGGAAACATAGTAGAAAACAAAAAAATTGCCCTACGAACACCCAGGAACAATATGAAGATGCATAACAGGTTGTGATCAACGATCGCTGCCAACTCTGGGAGTGCAAGGAAGTAGACGAGTCGGTGTAGATCATACTTGAAGTCCCTCGAACATCGATGATGATCCCACGAACCGCCCACGAATGATCCCTAAGACCAAAAGCATAGGAGCCTCTAAACATTTAGTCTCTTTAGAGGCTCCGCCCTTGTTCTTCTTCTGAGAGATGGTCTTACCGACACCAGTAGATTTCTTCTTGGACTTGCCCTTCTTTTTGAGACTAGTAGTTTTGTTGACCATCAACGCATCTTTGTTCTTCTGCATTCTAGCTTCTGTAGTTTTGAGCATAGCAAACAAATCATTTGCACTTTTCTCCATCCCGTTCATGTTGTAATTCATGATAACCATCGTAAGATGGGGGGAGTCAAGCAAGCACAATATCTGTACTGAGTGTTGGTGGAATTCCAAATTCCCAGTGAACAAGTTTCACTATATGCTCACTCATTGAGGAACCCTCTTTCATCTTGCATTCGATCAGGGCCTTGGTTAATTCAAACTGTTCGGTCCTTGCTTATTTCTTGTATAGAACTTCTAGTGACCCAATTACAAATTGAGTGGTGGATCGTTCAAAACGCTTTTGTAGTTCAGGATCCATGCATGTTAACATTAGACACTGGACTGCCTCATAGTCATCACTATGAGCAGTATAAGCAGCAACTTCCTCCGATGATGCATCTTTTGAGGGAGCATCACCTAGGGGTTGATCCAGCACATAATCCTTCTTAGCACTCCTAAGAACGAATCTCAGGTTACAGAACCAATCCGCATAGTTTCCACCATTTGCAGCCAACTTTTCTTTCTCAAGCATAGGGGCTAAGTTGAACATATAGCAAGCCATTTAATCTACAACAATAAACACAAACAATTTTATACATAATTCATAATTAATATTGCACTAGTTTATTAATATATTTTTAATATTATAGTGCACTCCCACTCAAATTAATATCTCTCGTAATTAATTGTGAGTGATTCAAGATCCATGTCTAGTTCTTAGTCACTGATGTGGAGATCACTGATGATGAGAATTTTTGACCGGTGGGCAAACTTTTGCCGATCATATCTCCATATGACTCTTATACTTCTTTTGATGCTTTGTGCTCTGAGCTCATAACGATTCTGCTAGAACTTCAAGACAACCAAGTGTTATCAAAATATATGGTCTGACCATCCCCATCTTACACTTCACGCCCCATTTGTACTCATGTGGACATGATGCACTTCAGAATGCTATGTGTTATAAATAGTTGCAACACTGGGAAGAGCACCTTTTATCTTGATTTTTATTGTGAAAGATCACCCTAATAATTGACTACTGTGCAATAAAAGGGTGAAAACAATAAAGGGATAAACATCTCAGGCAATTTATAAAAGCATGACATGGTATATCCATGGGCGCTCGGAGTTCTCCATTATCGTCTTCAATCTTCTGTTGAAGCAATGTGACGGCTAATATTTCATTGTCGTGGAAATCGTTTCAAAAATGTCATCGTGGTGGCAATCTCAAAAAATGTTGTCATGGTGAACATTTCAAAAACGTTGTCGTGACACCAAAATATGAAATTTCTCCATGGCACAAAATTATAGCTCCTCGTCCCGCGCCTAGGTATGTCTTACCATCATCACATCCTATCTCTATGATATTTATATTAAGGTGGCAATCTCGTGGCTCCAGCCATCATGCCGTGACGCGTAGGCCACTTCACATTACATCATATAACCATCTCATACATAAACTCATTATCATGAAGAAGGCTATACCACATCATATGCAAACCCTGCAAAACCAAGTTAGGTGTCCTCTAATCGGTTTTAGTAAAAATTTATTTATGTGGTTAACCCGTTTTATCAATTAAGACTAGCTACCTATGCAAGCACAACAAAGTGACATTCTTGATGCTAGATTAAGTTTGGGGTGTGTGAAAGAGAGACTTAATTAAAAGTCTCATCCCCCACAGTAAACTTTGTCAATACGCGTGACCCCCTAGAAGATCATCCATCTTCAGCACCATCTTGTGTACGTGACGGTTCACTATTCCTGACTATGATGTAGCCCAAGGAACTATTAGCATATCATCGACAACCAAAGCCGATCGATTGTTCGAACCTTGTAACGGAAGTACATCATTCTGTTGATGAACTGAACCGAAGCAACACTCGTGGGAAGCATAGCAATCCCCGAGGCCTCACTACGGGCGCTCCTCTCCGCGACACCGTCACAATACCGCACGCCGGCCACCCTGGTGCCGGCACACACGCCCCCCCTCCCCCCGCGTACATTGGACTTGAGATGCGCCATGAGCACAGCTGCTACTCCCAGACTACATGTGACTCCACCTGCAACTGTAGTCCCTTCTTGTCTTTTTACAGTCAACACTCGAGCAAAATTAAGTTCCTCATTATTCTAATTTGTGCTCCCAACTTCCGGAGAATCCATTCAACGTCATCACACACCGACCACTGTTGCGTGAAAGTGAACAATTCACATATTGGAAGCTGCATATAAGAGTTGCATGTACTCAACATCATGCTCTTTCTTGTCCGTATGTCTGAAACTTAAAGGAATTTCACCGTCGCCATGTGTCACCCTAAGCCAAATTCACAGTTGTCTCACCTTTTTCCCGGATAGTCTCTGACATGTCCCACAACTATAGCACTCCGCCTCCTTCTATACATGTCATTCGCACTTTGTCATGTGTACTGAACACCACAGAATATACGGCCATGTACTCTCTTAGCTTTTGACAATTTCAGACTCTCTGACACTTTCTCAGATTCTCCATGGTCAACTCATGTCCATCTTCCGGCACCGATATACCCAGTCACCAACTTGAATCTGGTACTCGTCAACACTGCTTCAGCATCCCTTTGCACACTTTATCTAACCACATGTCTAATGATCAGTGCCTAGTGGCTTGGCCTGTCACTGTGTCTCGTGCTTACCGTGTCGAGCCTCTATTGTCCTGGTCGAGTCTCCCAGGGCCGTGAACCCATGCCACTCAACCCCCACTGTAGAGAACCACCGACATCACCGACCGATGCCGAGTATCACGTCTCCTTGAAACCACTAGTACCCAGTCTGAACCACATGTCTCTTACTTTCTCGCTGAAATAGGCTTCGACTCTCCGTTAACTTACGTCGTAACCCCTCCATCAGCTCGGAGTGAAGTCGTCCATCAGACTCCAACTCCACCTTCAACATGACTCCATGTAGCTGGCCGCGCTACCTCGCGCCCTGTCAACTTCAAGCTCTCATATGTGCACTGTCTTGAATAACCCTGTGATATAGTCTTGTCGAAGCCGCACAAGCCCTCAGGCCTGCACCATGTGTTTCCATGCCCCAGAAGTCAGCCACTATCTGCATCACGTCCTATGTCATCATCGCTGAAATCACTGTCGTCTTCTGCTTTGACCGACATCTCCGTTGATCCGTGAGACAGTCCAGTCCGACCCAGCCAAAATTATCCGATTGCAACCATGCTCCACCCTGCGTCGTGTCCGCCCGCACATCTCCGTGCACCGCTTTAACGCCCTGTGTATGCACGATCCTTGTCACGACATGCTCCAGACTTCTTCAAGCCTTATACTCACGTCGTTGATCTCGGTTCCCATATGACTGTCTCTGCTGAACAACAACATCGCTACCATGATATCATCCTTGACCAGTGTACAAAGCAACGAACCCAAATGTAGTCTTCCTGGTAGTCTTCCCGTGTAGGTGTAGCAGCCAGCAAATCTCAACTCCACAAACCTAACACCACGTGACCCTCCTAACTACTCCTTGTAGAGCGAACCAACCTATGGTTGGATGGTTAGAGGGACTGTGGCATCCCCAGCCCATCAGGGTTCAAATCCCGGTGCTCGCATTTATCCTGTATTTATTTCAGGATTTCCAGCGATGCGCATTCAGTGGGACGAGACGTTCCCGTCTACGATGAGGTGCCTATAGTGACTTCATAAATTTCAAGATGATATGTCGGCTCAGTCTTTCGGAGGTGCTCATAGGGGTAGGGTGTGCGTGTGTGCGTTCATAGAGGTGAGTGTATGCGTGTGTATATGAGCGCTTGTGTCTGTACTGATGTTCAAAAAAAATACTCCATGTAAATGTAGGGGTAGTTTCTTAATTTTTTTCTTAATCACACTTCAAATCAACAGCGGACTTTCATGTCCAACCACACCGCCATGCGTGGAAACCGACACTTTTCTTCAAAACAAATCTCGTATCCTGCACAAGCTGCTCACACCGGGAGCTCCTAACCGGCGCTTGAGCTGGCGCTCACTGCCATGCATGCTGGGCCGGCCCACGACACGCCTTATCTATACCACAAAAAAATCCCCTAAAAATTGTTGCTCGCGTGAGGATTCAACCACGCGACCTCCAGTACATGTTTCATGTCAACTAACCACTAGGGCAACCAATCGATCATGGATATTTCTAGCGCGAATGAGTTAAGAATAATTAAAGTCGCACTATTTATTGCGCGCAGATTTAGGGAAACGTAATTTTGTCGGGAAGAAATTTGAAAGTTCACAGGTTTCAAAATAATCACGAATTGAAAAGGTTAACGAACTAAAAAAATCATTGATTTTAAAAAAGTTCACAATTTTCCAAAAAGTTCATCAATTTTTAAAAATAGTTCATCAATATCAAAGAAGTTTGTTCGAATTTAAAAAAAGTTCAAAAAATTTGAAAAAAAGTTCATCGAAGTTGGAAAAAGTTCATCAAATTTGACAAAAGTTCGTCGAAATCTAGAAAAATTTATCAAAATTGAAAAAAGTTCATGGAATTTTAAAAAAATGTATTTTTCGTTTTTTGTTCGTGATTGCAAAATGTGCTCATAGTTTTTCAAATTTATTCACTTTTTCAAATTTTGTTCACAATTTTAAATTGTTTAGTGTACATAAAAAATGTTCAATGGGTATTTAAATGGTTTTTCAGCGCATATCACAAAATTGTTCAATGTGTAGTTAAAAATTGTTCAGATTATATTACAAAAGTGTTCAATGTATAAAATTTGTTCATCTTATACCAAAAGAATGTATAAATATGTTTTAAATTATTTCAATGTATATCACAAAAATGTTCAATGTGTAGTAAAAAATTGTTCATCGTACACCGAAAAAAATGTTCAGTGTATATTTGAAAATCGCTCATTGTATATAATTTTTTGTTCAGGTTCTCAATAATTGTTCACGTTTTAAAAAAATCATGGAATTTGAAAATTTTCATTGGATTTTAAAAAAGTTCATTCAATTTTTAAAATTTCACGAATTTAAAAAATTTGCATTTTTAAGAAAAAGGAAAATGAGAAAATAAAAATAGAAAAGGAAACAGAAAAAAGAAAAAGAAAAAACGCCCAGAAATCAGCGAGCAGTGAAAGCTGGTTTGGTGGTCTCTCGCGGCCTACGTAAATAAAAGAACAAAAATAAGAAAATGGGCACAATCGGTATGGTGGTCTGTTGGTTAGTGCGTTGCTGTTTCAACTGAGAGGTCGCGAGGTCGAGCCCCCACATTCGATATAAGGTTTTTGCTGCAGTTTTTTAATAGAAAGAAAAAGGAGGAAACGGGCCGGCCCAGCGCGGCGCGGGGGTATGCGCCTGTTTGCCGCAACAGAAGAAACGGGCGCTTCCGTTAGGAAATGCCGCTCACACCAGCGCCCAACCTTATCCCGCACGGACCAGCCCAAACCAACACGCCTTTGCATCTAGCTTTCCGTTGGCCCACCGTGCTGCTAACACAGCCCAGCCCACCCCTCGCGCCATGGGCCTGTGCCCTCCCGCAAGTGCGTCCTGCTGCCTGCCAGCGAGCGCACAGCTGTCGAGAGCCTGCTGCCAATGCGGGCATTCCCTATGGGCGTGTTTGGTTCCTGTCGGCTACAGTACCCGCATTACATACACTTCTTCACTCAGCCTCGCTCTCGAAAAACAGCTTCATATGCGACATCCGCAACTTGTTTGGTTGCGTGCATATGGACTGCCTGCATCAGTGGATCAACTTTGGCATGTTGTTTGTTTGCCTGCATTGTCTCGGCGCATACAACTACATGCTGTTTGGTTGCCCGCATGGGGTATGATTAAGAGCTAGCACTTGCACTTAGCACACATGGTTAAGAGCTAGCAGAGGAAGGGGGAGAAGAAATGCAGTGTGCGTCCGACCATGGCGACTGCGGTGGATAGTGGCCGTGGTGCCGTGTCCGACATGACGAGCATGGAGTCGTGGACGACCGACCCCGTCGGCGGCACGGCAAGCGACACCGTCGGCGAACTAGTTGCAGTGCTCGTGCAAAGACAGACGACAGAGGAGGAAAATGCAGTGCCCGCGCCATGGTATCATCAGTGTAGTGGACGAGAGAGGAGGCCGAGATGATCGACATCGGAAATGACTCGAGTGTAGTAGGGCGAGAGAGTGGAGGCCAAGATGATCGACCCCTTCGGTGGCGTGGCGAACTGCAGTGTCCATGGTGGCAGAGGACACAACAAGCAGTGTGCACGCCATTGCAGCGTCAGTGGAGTAGGAGGACGACATAGAGTAGGCCGAGACGAGCGACACCGGAAATGATTCTAGTGTAGTAGGACGTGGGCAAGGAGATCAAGGGGAAGGGCTTCGGCGTCGAGAGGGACGAATAGGAGGGCTCTGAGCAGAGGACAGAGGAGCTCGACATGGCGGCGTCAGTGCAGTAGACTGCTGCTCAAAGAGTGATGAAGTTACGATCGTCGAAACCAAAAACTTACAACATGCATGTTGTGAGGAACTACAAGATTAGACTGCTGGTCAAAGGAATTTCAAATGATCGATCGTGCGCGACAAATCTAACCAAAATTCATCCAGAATAGCTCCAAATGGGAAGACGAGATTAAGAACTTACGTCCAACGAAACTACGAACCGATCGCCTGAATGGAACCATAGCATCGAGGTGCATCTTTTTCGTGTAGAGCTTACCTCGAATCGAAGCACCATTGTGTAGAGCAGAGGGAGGAGATTAGATAAGAGCTTACTGAAGGTTGAAGAAGAACTCATGTAATCACCTCGCATCCCTCCCATCTCCACTCGTGCAAGGGCCCGCTGGCTTGCGCTCGCCTTGGCCTGGCTCGCAAGAAACTGCTAATTCCTGTGTTTCCAGTGAGCCAGCCTCTGAGCTGCTTTAAGAAGCATGCGATGCAGACCTCTTGCTTCTTGCGCGGGCCTGATTAGGCTCTATTCGGGCAACCAAACACGCGCTATTTGGAGCTGCATGAGCCGGTTATTACTATTTCTGCTAACCGGCGTGTGCTGCGACTAGGCCGGCCCGCAAGAGTTCGAACTCGTTATCTCATGTTTCTATGCAGACTGCAACCAATAGGCCAGTGATCCATTCGTGCTTTCTAACTTCTTTCCTTTGTTTTATTTCCCTCTTAAGTGGCGGGAGTGCTCTGATTTTGGGAAGCTTCCAGAAGCTTCCCAACCGGTTTGTGTTGGTTCGCTCGTCATTTCCTAGTGCGGTTTTATTTGTTTTTTTTTGTTTCTTAAATGCGTCTTTTATTTGAAGTTCAATTTTTTTAAAGAAAAATCAATGATTTTCTTCCTTTTTGTGTTTTTTAAAAAACCGATGAACTTTTTCAAATCGATGAACTTTTTCTCAAAAATGATGAACTTTTATTCAAATACGATGAACTTTTTTCAAATTTGGTGAACTCTTTTTCAAAATTGATCAACGTTTTTCAAATTCGGTGAACTTTTTTTCAAAATCGATGATTCTTTTCAAATCCGATGAATTATTTTTTCAAATTCAATGAGCTTTTTCCAAATTCAGTAAACTTTTTTTCCAATTCAATGAACTTTTTTCAAATTTGATGAACTTTTTTCAAATCTGATGAACTTTTTTTTCCAAATTTGTGATTTTTTTTGAAAACTTCATGCACATTTTCAAATTCATGAACTTTTAAACAGTAACTCTGTGAACCTTTTTTTCAAATTCGTGGTTGTTTTCAATATTTTTAGAATTATCTTTCAAATTTATACTTTCTTTTCGAAATAACTTATACTAGGTATATATGATATATGAACTCAAGTAAAAGGTCAAATAGCACTAATTCCATGTTGTAATCAGCATTGTTATCACAGGCTGGCGGTTAGGAGGTACTATTGTCAATGCGCGCGTTCTGAGTTCGAATTCTACTACTCGCAGATAAATGGTTTCAGGATAAAAACTTGCTTTTTCCGCAGTGTGGTTGCTGCATTATTGGGCCGGCCCAGCAGCGCGACGTGTGAGCGCCAGTTGGAATAACGGGCACTGAAGGCGCTGTATAGGAGGTCCCACCAACGCGTCATTGCCGAGATTCCTTCACCGATCTGCTACGCTTCCGGTTGCTATTGGAGAAAACGCCTACTCTCCGATCTGTCCATGTTCACACATGTCGCTCTACGGCGACCGCCTTCATACGAACAACGTTGATCCAAGGTCACTGTCGATCTATCGAGCACCAAGCAATCACACAAGACACGACACCGAGATTTACTAACGAGGTTCACCGATATGGCTACATCCCCGGGGCATGACTACGGGCGTTCCTCCCCGTGACACCGTCACAATACCGCACACCGGCCATCCGGGTGCCGGCACACGACGCCCCCCCCCCCCTGCGTACCTGTGATATTATGTTGGCATAGGTTATATCGTGTGTCTACCCCGGATATATATGAGAGGCCTAGGATACACGTGTCTTATTAGGACACAACTCATATCCTGTCTACACACAGTCCAAAACAAAGTCCAACTGTAACTTACGTTGTACAATAATGTTCAACACAATTCTAACATCCCTCGTATCCAAACAATAAAATTCATGCAACCCATGCAATGTAAGATTAACACACTTAGCAATAAACGGGCATAATTCACATATTAGCAAACGGAGAGAGTCACAACCAGAAGATCATACTTCATCGTCGGATAGTACTAATTCATACCAAATAAAAGTAGATATAACAAAGATGGGGAAGGACGGAGAAAATCACCATTTCCTTGCCAGCCCCTTTCCCTTGCGGTCTTGGTGCCGTTGTACCCCTCTGTGTAGGTGTCGGCGACAGGAGGGGCGTAGTCGTCAAAGCTGGAGCCTTGGCAGCCGTTGGAGAGGTCGGAGTCATTGGAGAAGGAGATGACTCCGACCATTCTCCGGATCGCTCGCGCGATCGCTCCTATGCCTTCGCCACCCGATCAATAGTCGCCTTGGTTGTCGCTTCCGTCGTTACCTCGCGCTTTGGCTGCTTGATGGTGAGCTGGACTACTCTAGCATTTGCAATGGAGTCGTCGCACGTCGATCTCCACCATCGTGTGGGAGTGGAGGAGGACCGTCACAAAAGCAGGTCCTCAAATCCACGGGCACGCGCACGGACCGGCGTGCGGACAGCTCCTCCCCTGTCGGCGCCCTCTCCCTTGTCCGCTGCCGCTCGCAGCATGCAGCCTGCGCTTGGCATCCTTGTCTGCATTGGCGGCGGCGCAGGCAAGAGGGCCCAGTGGTGGATAGGGACGCCCCCGGAGCAGGCATAGAAGCTGTAGAGGGACGCAAGGGGCGGCAGACCGGGAGGGGGGCGGTGCGCTCGAATCCGCATGGACGCGATGACTCGGCGCCTTCATCCTCACTACTTCGTTGTCAGGCAACGGAGGACGGCACAAAGCCAGAGCTTCCACTGCCACCCTGATCTAGCCACGACCGACGGGGCATGTTGCGAAGGGCGAGTTCCTCCATGCTGTCCAGCAGCGACTCAGTCGTCGCCGGCAATGGATCTGCCACCGGACATTGCACTCCTGCCGTCTCTCGCCATAGATCGAAAGGGGAGGAATGGGGGAGAGGAGCATATGGAGAGAAATGGAGTGGAGAGTGGTCTTTGACTCCGGTCTAGGGTTTGTCCGTAGCGGGGATATATGTGGGGGTCAGAGTGGGCCAAGCTGGTCTGGTCCGACATGGCGGACGCACCCGGGCATGTCCATGCCTCCCCATACATGCCCCTAGATTTGGGCTAGGTTTGAGGGGTGCCGCTCAGCCCGGATGTCCACTACAAGTTTGGGGAAGCCCGCTGGATCACAGTTTTGTGACCGGGCACTAATAGGGTTGTCCACCTCAGTTTGGGGAGCCCGACTGTAGATGCTCTAATAATACTTTGTGATGTTGCCTTGATAATTCAAAAACAAAGTTCAATGCTACTATTAGATTCAAAATTTTAACACGGAAGCTAAATTTCAGGCACCTGATTGCTCTTATATTAGTTTATAGATGGGTCTAAACACTTTTATATTAGTTTACGGAGGGAGTATGTGTCAGTCAAATTTTCAAGGAGGTCGAAGGCCGGGGCAGCATGAGCGACAACAACGAGCGTCAACATTGACCTCGGGCCAAGACCTCGCCGGAGACGGGAGAAAGTTGCGGTGCCTCATGCGAGGCAAAGACGCGGGTTGATGCGTTTGAGTGTGGGGGTCATCACCGTTGTAGATCACGCATGGTGGGAGGGGGATAGAGGAATGACCACGGTGGCAGCAAGCATGCCGTTTTTTTCATTCAATCCAACCTAGGATCGGGTTCCATTATCTAGGTAAAATAGAAGGAAAAGGTAAAGTTGCATCCAATCCAAGTGTCTTACAAAAGGCAAAGAAAAAATAACAAATTGAGAAGGGGTTCAAACTGCGGCATGCACCGCTAGCAGTTCCTAACATAGAGCCAAAACCTGAAGGAAATATGCCCTAGAAGCAATAATAAAGTTATTATTTATTTCCTTAGTTCATGATAAATGTTTATTATTCATGCTAGAGTTGTATTAACCGGAAACTTAGTACATGTGTGAATACATAGACAAAACATATAGTCCCTAGTATGCCTCTACTTGACTAGCTCGTTAATCAAAGATGGTTATGTTTCCTAACCATAGACATGTGTTTTCATTTGATGAATGGGATCACATCATTAGGAGAATGATGTGATGGACATAACCCATCCGTTAGCTTAGCATTATGATCGTGTTAGTTTCATTGCTACTGCTTTCTTCATGACTTATACAAGTTCCTCAGACTATGATATTATGCAACTCCCAAATACCAGAGGAACACTTTGTGTGCTACCAAACGTCACAACGTAAATGGGTGATTATAAAGGTGCTCTATAGGTGTATCCAAAGGTGTTTGTTGGGTTGGCATAGATCGAGATTAGGATTTGTCAATCCATGTTTCGTAGAGGTATCTCTGGCCCCTCTCGGTAATACTCATCAGTATAAGCCTTGCAAGCATTGTAATTAATGAGTTAGTTGCGGGATGTAATTTACGGAACAAGTAAAGAGACTTGCCCGTAACGAGATTAAACTAGGTATTGAGATACCGATAATCGAATCTCGGGCAAGTAACATACCGATGACAAAGGGAACAACATATGTTGTTATGCGGCTTGACTGATAAAGATCTTCATAGAATATGTAGGAGCCAATGTGAGCATCCAGGTTCCGCTATTGGTTATTGGTCGGAGATGTGTCTCGATCATGTCTACATAGTTCTCGAACCCGTAGGGTCCGCACACTTAACATTCGATGACGATTTGTATTATGAGTTATGTGTTTTGATGACCGAAGTTTGTTCGGAGTCCAGGATGAGATCAAGGATGTGACGAGGAGTCTCAAAATGGTCGAGAAATAAAGATCGATATATTGGAAGGCTATATTCGGACATCGGAAAGGTTCTGAGTGATTCGAGTATTTTTCGGAGTACCGGAGAGATACGGGAATTCGCCGGGAGAAGTAATGGGCCTTATTGGGCTTTAGTGGAGAGAGGGGACAAGGGCCAAGAGGTGGCGCGCGCCTCCCCCCTGCCCATACCAAATTGGACAAGGGGTGGGGGCGCAGCCCCCCTTTCCTTCTCCCTCTCCCTCTCTTTCCTTCTCTCCAACTCCGAATAGGAAAGGGAATACTACTAGGACTTGTTAGTCCTAGTAGGACTCCCTATGCTTGGCGCGCCCCCTAGGCCCCTCCCTCCCTCCTTTATATAAAAGGGAGGGGAGCACTCCAAGGACACACATGTTGATCTTTTAGCCGTGTGCGGTGCCCCCCTCCACAAAAACATACCTCGGTCATATCGTCGTAGTGCTTAGGCGAAGCCCTGCACCGGTAACTTCATCATCACCATCGCCACACCATCGTGCTGGCGAAACTCTCCATCGGCCTCAATTGGATCAAGAGTACGAGGGACATCATCGAGCTGAATGTATGCTGTCGGAGGTGCCGTACGTTCGGTGCTAGGATCGGTCGGATCATGAAGACGTACAACTACATCAACTACGTTGATAAAACGCTTCCACTTTTGGTCTACGAGGGTACGTGGACTCACTCTCCCGCTTGTTGCTATGCATCACATAGATAGATCTTGCGTGATCGTAGGAATTTTTTTGAAATTACCGCGTTCCCTAATAGTGGCATCCAAGCCAGGTCTATGCGTAGATATTATATGCACGAGTAGAACACAAAGAGTTGTGGGCGATAATAGTCATACTGCTTACCGGCATGTCATACTTTGATTCGGCGGTATTGTTGGATGAAGCGGCTCAGACCGACATTATGCGTGTGCTTACGCAAGACTGGTTCTACCGACGTGCTTCGCACACAGGTGGCTAGTGAGTGTATGTTTCTCCAACTTTAGTTGAATCGAGTGTGGCTACGCCAGGTCCTTGTTGAAGTTTAAAACAGCACACTTGACGAAAAATCATTGTGGTTTTGATGCATAGGTAGGAACGGTTATTGCTAGAAGGCCGTAGCAGCCACGTAAAACATGCAACAACAAAGTAGAGGACGTTTATGAAAGTGCATTATATCGACTAGAGGGGGTGAATAGGCGATTTTTATGAATTCTTCACGGAGGAATTTGCTGGTGAGGAAATTCCTAAATGAAGAACTACTTGCAGTGGAATAAGTACTCAAAAGTAAACATAGAAGAACACAAGCATAGTCATCATGGCGAAATGAACACAAGCACAGAGTACAGAAAGCGTAAGCACAGGATAACACAGGATGAAGACGGACAGATTGAGGAAATTGAATTGAGGAAATTGAGAAAGTCTTTAGTCAAAGTCTTCAAAAAGATATCAACAAGCACACAACAACGGAAATGAGAAAATGAAAGAGATGAGGAAATAGAACCAGTAAGCTTGGTGAAGACAATGATTTGGTAGACCAGTTCCAACTGTTGTCTCAGTTGTACGTCTGGTTGGAGCGGCTGAGTATTTAAACTCGAGGACACACAGTCCCGGACACACAGTCCTGAACACGTAGTCCAAGATACTTAGTCCTCACCGTATTCTCCTTGAGCTAAGGTCACACAGACCTCGTCTAATCACTTGTGGTAAGTCTTCAGGTGACTTCCAAACCTTCACAGACTCAGTCACTCGGCGATCCACAATTCCCCTTGGATGCTCTAGACCATGACGCCTAACAGTCTAGAAGAAGCACATTCTTCAAAGGTAACAAGCGTCGGATACACGCAGGATCAATCTCTTCAGTGATGCTCAATCACTTTGGGTTTGTAGGTGTGTTGGGTTTGGGATTTCCTCACTTGATGATTTTTCGCTCAAAGTCCTCGGAGGATGGGATGCTCTCAAATGACAAGTGTCAGTTTCTCTTGGAGCAGCCAACCAGCTAGTGGTTGTAGGGGCGGCTATTTATAGCCTAGGTAGCAGCCCGACATGATAAGACATAAATGCCCTTCAATAATATGACCGTTAGGTGGGTAGATATTTTGGGACAGCCGGCGCATAGCACAGCAACGGGGGAATTTTGACTCTCAAATTCCTCAGGGTTATCATGTTCCTCATTGTGTTGGCAATCTGCACTGGCGAATTCCTAACTCCTTAGTCAGAACAAATTCCTCAAAGACAAGAAGAACTTCGTCTCTGTCACTGAAGAATATGACTGAACTGTATGAGATTTCCAATGGCTTCACTCGAAGGGATTGGTAGGTGTAGGATTTTGAGTTGAGCATCACATGGAAATTTTTCCTTAGTATTTCCTCGACCCCCTTTAACAGTATGGTGTTTCCTATGACTCAAGAAAGAGAAAATGAAATTACAACAAAAGTCTTCACGCTTCATGTTCCTCGAATGATTTCCAAGTCTTCAGGTCACACCAATTTCTTCACTTTCAAAGTCTTCAGAAAGTCTTCAGAAATCCAAAGTCTTCAGTTGAAGAACTTCATTTTTAGGGGTCGACTTTCTCTGTAAATATCAAACTCCTCATAGACTTATAGACCTGTGTACACTCACAAACGCATCAGTCCCTTAACCTATAAGTCTTCAATACACCAAAATCACTAAGGGGCACTAGATGCACTTACAATCTTCTCCTTTTTGGTGATTGATGACAATATAGGTTAAGTTTTCAACGAGGATAAACATAGGAAGTGTAAATACTGATAATGAGGAATTTGATTGCAAGATATAGAAGAACTCCCCCTGAAGATGTGCATAGTGAGGAATTTGCTTTTGAAGCAATGCACACTTGAAGAGTATAATCATGGAGATCTCCCCCTATATCTTGTAATTCATACACGCATATAATATGAAGAATTTGAAATGCATGATGAAATATGGCGACTGATGTAATTCAGCATGCGTGCATTAACATTAATGAGGAATAAGCATGCAGAAGAACTTAGCAAAAGTATCAGGCCACCATAGAGTTTAATTTTACAACTCAATCCAGCAAAGTCATCAACAGAACGAGAGTTGTAACTTAGCAAAAAAACGCCCATATAAGATAGACCCGCTTGAAGACTAACCCAAATTTCTCCCCCTTTGTCATCGAATGACCAAAAGGGTTGAAAATGAGGACTAACGCCCCTGAAGAATATCACGATGATGGAGGAGCGCCAGCGTTGTCGGGGTCTTGAGTCGTTGTAGGGTCTGCCACAGTGTCGTCCAAGTCTTCATACTCGTCCATGTCGCGTGATGAATAATATGAACTGGTGACCAAGGAAGGAACCTTTACCTTCTTGAATTTCTTCGGGGGAGGAGCACACCAGTCAAAATCTTCCTTGAAACCCATTTGCTTCAAGTCTTCTTCACCATAGAGATGTGACAGAATAGCCCAGGTGCGATCAAAAACTTCATGGAGGTAGTAATGGTTTTTCTTCACTACATTATGTGTAGAAGTCATGTTGTGAAGAATAGAGTCAAACTGACGCTTAACCCATTTGTGGTTTCAATCCACCTTCTGGTGAAGACTAAGAAGAAGCTCACGGTCAGTCATCACACGAGGAGCAATGGCTTGAGGATTTGGCTTGGATGCATTGGCAGCAGAATCATGAGTGGCGGAGTCATCATTGGTGGAATAGGATGCAGCTTTGCGGAACTGACCATCCAATAGACGAATACCCTCATCGATAACAGTTGTTGCCTTGCCCTTCTCATCAGCTGAGGAATATGTCCGCTTGAGGACTTCAATCGGTGGCAAGTAGCTGAGGTGATTCTGAAAGTCAGCTTTATAGTTGAGTGAAGACCTTGTTCTGAGGAATCTCATAATGAAAGGAGCATAAGGCTTCAGCTCAAACGGTGAAAGTGCAACATTTTCTAGAGTCCTCATGAAGAAATCATGATAATTGATAGGGATGCCATGCATGATGTTGAATAGCATATTCTTCATCATGCCAATAATTTCCTCATCGGATGAGTCATGGCCTTTGATAGGACTCGTACTCTTCGTCAGAATGTGATAGATGGTTCTTGGCACATACGACAATTCCTTCATGAGGAACTTTGTCCTTGGGGTCTGACCAGGCTTCAGAGGCTTCATGAGCACTTGCATGTAATGAGGAGTGAGTTCAGCCTCTTGGTATAGACAATGAGCACCTTCAGGTGGAGGACTAATTGGCAGGGCATGAAGTAATTTAGAGTCCGGTGCCTTATAGTGAGTGTTTTCGATCATCCAGTCCAACACCCAAGTGTTGATATCATCAGCATCACCTGTGATGTGCAGTGTGGCATAGAACTGAAGAATAAGCTCTTCATTCCAATCAACGATGTCAGAGCAAAAGTTGAGCAAGCCTGCATCATGAAGCATACTGAGGACTTGAGAGAAGCAAGGCATTGATTCCATGTCCACGTGAGGAATATGCTCGTGGTCGAAGACTTTGTCCTTGTTGAAAAGCAGAGAAGAATAGAAATTGGCCTGGCTGGCAGTCCAGAAGCGCTTCCTTCTAAGACGAGCACTGTCACAAGGGTTGAAATCAGTGACGAACACATGCTCGCCGGAGAAGTCACCAGCCTTGAATTTCTGCTTCTTTGAGAAGGGATCCTTTGGCTTGGGCTGAGGAGTGTAAGTCAATTGCGTCACCACCTCAGGAATCACAATCTCAGGATCCACAGACTGAGGAATTGGAGGTTCTTCTTCAGCTGCAGCTTGGGTCTTCAATTCCTCATTTACAATTTCTTTAGCACTAATGGCTGGAATTTCTTCATGGACAAATGGGGTTGCATGAGGTTCTTCAGATCCCATTTGTACTTCAGTAGCAGCAGGGGACTGAGGAATTGCTTGAAGTGGAGTGAACATTGGAGAGTTGGGGTGCTGACTTTCCCAAAAGTCATCATTCAGCACAGGTGTAGTACAGCCAATGTCCACATCATCATCTTCCATTTCTTCAATGCCTGCCTCTTCAGCAGTGAACTGAGGCATGGGCGAGGAGACAACTGGGGTTGAAGGGATTGCATCCACTTCAATTTCTTCATCCAACTGCTCTGACGAAGCAGCATAAGGATTCTCCTCATCGGATTCACTGGGAATCACATAATCTTCACCAAAAGGAACAAGGTCCTTAGATGGCATGAATGAGACAGGAACGGCATCAATTGGATTGTCAATGGAGCTTGTCAAGGGCTTCATCTTCTTTGGAGCTAAAGAATCTGATGAAGATTGCCTTCCTTTTCTTCACAGCTGCATGTTCTGCAGCCTTGATCTTCTTCGCATCTGATGCAGATGGAAGGATCGGAGTTGGTGTAGGCGCAGTAGGAGGAGAGCACTTTGGTTCAGTTTCTTCAGGCGCAACTGATGCAGTTGCCCTGACTTCTTCACTTTCTTCAGGCGCACCACTAGTGGATGCCCTGGCAATTTATTCAGCGGCTGGAATGCAGTCATCAGCCCTGGTACTTTCATTTTCTTCAACATCTTGATTGTCATCAGCGGTGCTGGCATTCTCTTCAGTAGGCTGAGCAGATGCTCCAGCCGGAGTAACTTCAATGTGCACAGGAGCAGCAGCACTTGAAGTGAATTTCCTCGTCAGATTGACGAACCGGACCTTGGCGCCCTTCCAATCAGCATAGTAGCGATTGAATTCATCACTCAATTGCTTGATCTCAGGTTGCAAGGCAATGAGTTGATCAGGGGTAAGAGTGAGACATTGTCCTTGAGGTAGCGCTGCTTATTGTACCACGCTTTCTTCAGTCTTCTACCTTCTTCAAATTTCCACTTCTCTTCTTCAATGAAGGCAGTCAAAACATGACTTTCACCAGGAGTGAGGTTCATCTCAGGCAAAGGCGTGTTTGGGTCCTTGTGCCATAGGTCAATGAAGTCGAGGATCAACTTTGGATCTAGTAGCATTGGCACATTGTTGCCTTTGGCTCTAGCAGCCCTGGCCTGCTATCTCTGATGATTTCGGCAAGTTCTTCATCATCAGCTTCATCGTCATCAGAGGGCACTTGGAAGGCGACCTGCTTCTTGTGAGGACTTGGTCGAAGACCTCGTCCAGTAGTGGCCTTTTTCTTCATCAGAGAGGGGCCAGCTGAGGAACTTGCAAATGCTCCTGATGCAATTGAGATGCCTGTAGTCCTTTGGCATGTGGCGAGATGCACAGGAGAGGATTTGGTCGGAGCAGCTGAAGACTTTGTTGGTGGAGCTGAGGACTTTGAAGGAGGAGCAAATTGGGGAATTGGCCGTGAGGGCTTTGAAGAATCTGGCCGTTAGGGCATTGCTGAGGAACTTGGCCATGAGGGCATTGAGGGTGAAGCACTTGGCTTATGTGCAGGCTTCTTAGGCATCGCCTTCTTCGGCTTACTAGCAGAGGCCTCAGGGGCGGTAGCAGCAGCAGCAGAGTCTTCATTAAATTTCCTCACTGCTTCCTTTGCTTGTTTGGCCAGTTTGGCCTGGCGCTTTGCCCATTCATCAGGATAATCCTCACCGCGCTTGAGGCTGGTGGGATCTGCCAATTGGCCAGGTGCCAATGGAGGTCTTGGGCATGGAGGGTTGAGTGCAAATTTCTTCATATACTTGGGAGTGACATATCTGTAGTCCCTCCATTCCCATGCCCATCTCCTCTCAATCTTTTGAATGCGCACCTTGCGCTGATTTTTATCTTCCTCAGGGGGTGTGCAGTATCCAACATAAATATCATCAGGGATCTCAAATGCTGTGTTGACCTCAGGCCTCTTTCCACCCTTCTGTGGCTTCTTTCAGTCAACCATTCTCTTCAGCTGAGGAATATGAACAACTGAAGTTTCTGAAGAGGTATGCAAATTTTCTTCGAGGAACGCTCCAAATGAGTTAAGTTGATGAGAACCTAGTGATTCAGCAGTGGACATTTGTACCTGTGAACAGAGTATAGTTGCGAGGAATTTGGAGAGGTCGTATGCGTTCTCAGAAGGTTTTTCAAAAAGAATAGGTTTGAGGAATTTGACCAGATGAGTCTTGAAGAATTTCACTAAGCGTTCTTTGTCTTAGGTACCAGAGTTGTATAGATCGAAAATCCACACAATTGAGGAATCTTGAAGAAAATCATTGCTTAGAGAAACGAATCAAGAGCAGATGACATGTGAGGTGTTTAGTGTGTGAAGATTTGAAGAATAAACACCTTTGAAGATTTTCAAGAAAACAATTGAATCAAAGAGGGCAGTAAAAGTAACTTTTAATTACCCTTGATGAAGAACACGACGAACTGAGAAGTGTAGATGTGAAGTTCGTCAGTTCAGATCTTTCACGCCCTAACTCGGCAGAGGAAGACCGCTACGGCGGCGGTGGAGTGAAGAAATCCGCAACCAGCACGAGTACGACGGTGATGAGGTCGAGGCAGTGAAGCTCTTCCCCACCGGCGGCGATGAAGTAGCAGCGGCGCTAGGGTTTGAGAAGCTCGAGCGGGAGTGAGAACGAGTGGAGTAAACAAACGAAGTGAGGAAGAGGCGGGGGTATTTATAGTGGGAGTGAAAAACTGTGCGCCCGAAGAATTCGGACGAATGTGCCCTGGCCCTTCTCATTCGCTTGACATGTGTCACCCACGTACTGAGAGGTGGCGATCGTCTAGGATCGTGGGTGAATAGATAAGTATTTGTTGTGGGATGCGGAACGGTTTGAGCGGCAAAGCCGAAAATTCAGATAAGATAAGTTAAAAGTTCCGTTCGCAATTTCTTCAGCTGTCAAGGACACAATGAAGATTTTGAACGAGTTTCAAATAGAACGCACATGAAGAATTTGTGAACAGACTGGGTTGAGTTTAGCATAGAGGGGGAAGGGTCCGATCACATTCACTTAGCAGAAGAAACAACTTGAAGAATTAGCAATAAGTGAATGCTGTAGAGGACATAAACTCATATACATATATAGCCAATGAAGAATAACGACGGAAAGAGTGAAGACAATGCAAAGTTGAAGAATTTAAAAAACTGAGGAATTTCAAAAACAAAGAAAAACTCAAATTGAAGATTTTCAACTTTGGTTAGTGGCGTAACCCACCGTATAAGAAAGCTGATTTTAGACACTACTTACAATTATCGTAGGGCTCTGAGAATCAATTTCTTCATTAATTTCTTCACACTTAGAGGGTTAGTCTTCATTGATTGAAGAAAGACGTTACTTTGTGTGTTGCGCATATAAGTCATCAAGTCAGCATAAGTGTTAGGATGTGTGTCCATTTCAGAGAACATTCGAAGATTCTAGGATATTGCGGTCTCACCGCAACTTGCTAAATCTCTTCTCATCCAAGGGCTTAGTGAAGATATCGGCTAGCTGGTCTTCAGTGCTTGCGTGGTCGATGGAGATATCGCCCTTCAACACATGATCACAAAGAAAATGATGATGAATCTGGATGTGCTTGGTCTTCGAGTGCTGAACTGGGTTATGAGCAATCTTGATAGCACTCTCATTGTCGCAGTAGAGAGGCACATTCTTCACGTTGACGCCATAGTCCTTGAGTGTTTGCTTCATCCATAGTAATTGAGCACAGCACGATCCAGCAGTAATGTACTCAGCTTCTGCAGTGGAGAGAGATACGCGGTTCTGTTTCTTCGAGGACCAACAGACCAAAGATTGTCCAAGGAAATGGCATGTGCCTAACGTTGACTTGCGGTCCACACGATCACCAACATAGTCAGAGTCTGAATATCCAATGAGATCAAATGAGGAGCCCTTGGGATACCATAATCCAAGTGTTGGTGTGTGAGCTAGATATCGAAGAATATGCTTCACAGCCTTATGGTGTGATTCCTTCGGTGTAGCTTGAAATCGGGCACACATGTAAACACTGTTGATGCTGGAACGCGTCACACGAACACGTCGATGTGTACCCGCGGCGCCGAGGGAGATGCTCCGCAACTCACACCGCGGGAGGCCGACTTCCAGCGTGATACGCAAGACAGCAAGCCGGTGCTTTTGGGACCAGACGCCCCGCTCGCCCGAGAGGGACCCCATCAGGGCTCGCAGAGACAATTGGTTGCTCGAGGTCGGTGTCGGTGTCAAAACCGGTGGATCTCGGGTAGGGGGTCCCGAACTGTGCGTCTAGGCAGATGGTAACAGGAGACAAGGGACACGATGTTTTTACCCAGGTTCGGGCCCTCTCGATGGAGGTAAAACCCTACTCTTGCTTGATTAATATTGATGATATGGGTAGTACAAGAGTTGATCTACCACGAGATCAGAGAGGCTAAACCCTAGAAGCTAGCCTATGGTATGATTGTTGTTCGTCCTATGGACTAAAACTCTCCGGTTTATATAGACACCGGAGAGGGCTAGGGTTACATAGAGTCGGTTATAATGGGAGGAGATCTTCATATCAAATCGCCAAGCTTGCCTTCCACGCCAAGGAAAGTCCTATCCGGACACGGGACGAAGTCTTCAATCTTGTATCTTCATAGTCCGCGAGTCCGGCCAAAGGTCATAGTCCGGCCATACGGACACCCCCTAATCCGGGACTCCCTCAGTAGCCCCTGAACCAGGCTTTCAATGATGACGAGTCCGGCGCGCAAATTGTCTTCGACATTGCAAGGCGGGTTCCTCCTCCAAATTCTCCATAGAAGATGTTGAACACAAGGATAGTGTCCGGCTCTGCAAAATAAGTTCCACATGCCACCATAGAGAGAATAATATCTGCACAAATCTAATCTGCTGACGTATTCCGCAGCGTGACATCACGCCACGGCCAGACCTTTATTCGAATCGTTTTACTGTTCCACCTCAGCGCGTTTAGCGAGGCGGTTTCCTTGGCACATCTTGTCAAAGCAGAGATCGTGTCCCCTTATTCCGGGATTCTCATCAATACGAGCGTGGGTAACCCAATCGTGCCTTTCGTATGACTCCCTAATTGAAAGCGAGTCCCAAACAGTTACGGGGAGGGCTCTTGGTATTCAACCTCTTTATAAAGAGATCAATGCTCGACTCCTTTTAACTCGATCGAATCTGCCCCTCGCCTTGAGCTCCAACATCCAGAGCTCCAGCTTTAGGCGCCTTGGACCCTCGACGATGTCCGGCTCTGACCTTAAAGGCCGGTGGATGCCTTCCTCCGTTACGGAAGAAGACGTGCGAAAGCTGAGAGATGCCATGTATCTGACCGGCGAAATCTCGCATAGGCTGCCTGCTCAAGGGCAAGTCATTCCCACTCCCCAGCCTGGTGAGAGCGTGGTGTTCATATCTCACTTCCTTCGGGGGCTAGGCTTCCCGATTGATCCCTTCGTGAGGGGACTTATGTTCTCTTACGGGCTGGAATTTCACGACCTAGCTCCGGAGTCCATCCTCCAGATCTCATCATTCATTGTCATGTGTGAGGCCTTCCTCCATATTACTCCTCACTTCGGATTGTGGCTGAGAACCTTCAAGCTTGAACCGAAGACAATTGAGGGGCAGCACGCTGAGTGCGGAGGAGCCATCGTAAGCAAGATGGCCGACGCTCCATGGCCCGAGGGCTCTTTCCAAGAGGAGTTCGGCTTATGGCAACGGGACTGATTTTACATCACAGCCCCCAGGGGCACCACATGGGTGGCGCCACCTGCTTTTCGCTCGGGTCCCCCACCACGGCTAGTGTCATGGGTCAATGAAGGGCTTATCTGGGGGCCGTCCAAAGACGTGCCCTTGCTGCAGGACCGCATTCGAGATCTCCTATAAAGAGATATCAACTTGACCGTAGTGGCGCAAGTTATGCTGATTCACCGCACGCTACCCTGCAAACGTCGCCCTCTCCACCTGTGGGAATTTAATCCGGAGGGACCGCGAGTCCTCCAACACTTTATGGGCACGACGCCCGTGGAGATGTACAAATTGTTCTTCGGATCACAAGCAAGGTGTCTGGATTTGTCCGAGGACGCAGGTCTGAGCTGCAATCGCCCGGATGCTCGAGTAAGTAGCCCCGTATTTGGACACGCCATCCGTATTTTCATCATAAAATTACCCTTAACAGAGCTGTCCTTTGAACAGGAGTGGATAGCGAAGGCAAAGCTTATCAGGTGTCCAGCCCCCCTGCCTGAGACCGCGCCGGATCCCATGTTAATCAGGATGCTGGAGGTCGTGCTTTTGGCAGAAGGCGAAGGGGGGAACCAAGGAGCTACCGCCTCTGCGAAAGAGGCTGTTAGGACGGGAGGAATCGAAAATTCCCCCGACCAAGGAAAGAAAAGGACTGCCTCTGAAGACCCGGAGTGGATGGCCTCAAAATGGGGGAAGAAATCTTCGCCAGAGGGTTCGGCGCCGGAGAATGCCCCGGCCGCATTGCACCCTCAAGGGGATCAGCTCTCCCCCGAGCCGTAAGTAAAGAGAGGGGTTCCAAAATGAATGACATTCCTGTTTTATTTCTGAGGAAGATAACCGAAATATTACCTTGAAGTTCGGATCTCAACCCTTCTCAGCAGAGCTCATCTTCAGGGGATCTTCGTCCGGAGATGATAGAGAGCGAAACGCCTCCCCTTGTTGCACCGTCTCACGAGGCAGGCGACCCCGAGGTGTCGTCTCGAAGGGTTTTTCCAAGTCCGGACCCTGAAAAAGGTCGTCAGGCTAGTCCGGCACTCTCTGGTGCGCGGTCGGAGGGGCTGAAGGACCTGCTCGCGAGGGCGTCCATCTCAGAAGAACACCGTATGTTGATGAACATGGTGATTGGAAGGATTTCATCTGCAGAAAGCAGACTGCACGAGGCTGCCAGGAGTTTACTAACAGGCTTTGAGGTACATAAAAAGGTGTACCTTTTGGTAGAGCCGCATATTAAATGCGCCCTGTATAAATAGTAGCCCCTGAGACTCTGTGTGTCGTCAAAAGTGACGGCGCACAGAGGATCATAACCCCAGGTATAATATGTCACCTATTTTATGAAGGTGGCGAGGCATTCGGTGGCTAGCCGGACTGATGAATCTGCCGAGCTAAAGCGGCAACTTGACGTGGCGGATGTCGACATCGCGCTTGTAAATAAGCGGCTAGATGAGGCACAAGGTATGTTCCAAAGACATCTGATAAGAGGAGTTTGATGCTCGTGCCTTATAAGATATGTGCTTAATATAGATAGTGCTGCTGCCGTGGAGAACCTTCAGGCGGAACTTGCCCGAGCCAAGGAGCAAGCAAGGGAAAGTGATGCGGCTGCCGTTAAGGCGGCTGAAGAGCTAAGAGCCGAACAGGCTGCTCACTGCCAGAGCAAGAAAGTAATAGCCGAGATGGCTATAAAACTGAAGGATGCTGCCGACCACTGTAAATTTCTTGAACAAGGAGATAAGGCGGCTCAGAAGGATCTTGAAAAGATCACTGCCGTGGCCAAGGATACTCGCTTCTGCAATGAGAGCTATAAAGGAGGAGTTACGTCAGGCCAGAGATATCACGGCTGGAAAGCCCTATATGCTGCGGATGAAGTTCGAGGACCCCAAGTATGCTCCGTTAGACCGGCAGTGGAGTGCGGAAAACACGTATCTGGATTTGGCAGCTAGTGCGGCAGACGAGACCGAACACTTCCGCGGCCGAGGTGATCATGGATTGGAAGAGCTGTTTTGGTCGCAGTTCCACAATCCAGAACGCCCACTTTCGGTATCCGACCATTTGGCTACCTGGGCGGAGCTGAACAGGTTATCCGGACTCGCCATG
Organism: Triticum aestivum; assembly: GCF_018294505.1. Classification (NCBI taxonomy): domain Eukaryota; kingdom Viridiplantae; phylum Streptophyta; class Magnoliopsida; order Poales; family Poaceae; genus Triticum; species Triticum aestivum. The sequence goes on from NC_057798.1 coordinate 570,898,781, forward strand.
AGGTATGTTGCGAGTCATCTATGGCCGGAGAAGCCGGAGCCGAAGAGTTATATTGGTTTGGTGCAGCAGTTCCTTGGTTTGGTGCCGCATGCTGATGCAATGAAGAGGTCGGCGTGCATAGAGGGTGCACAGATGGCTCTTGCCTGTGTCAAAACATACTGGGCGGATATGAAGGCCAGTGTTGTTGCATCCCGGGATTCGGACAAAAGCCGAGTACCTGCCAAGCACTACTTTGAGTAAGTTCTTCATGGCGCTCGTTTAATAGAGTCGCAGTGCTCGAAGGATGTTGTGTTCGAATAGCATGTACTATTGTAAAACAAATATTTTGATAGAATATAAAAGCTTTTTATACTTGTGCTTGCAAGAATTATGATGCCTCCTGTGCGGCCGTTAATGTATATGTGTATATAACCTGAAAGATGGCAGTCGTTGGCTTTAGCCCCCACGCATAGAATGCGGGGGTGTTCGCAAAAAGGCGCCTTTTCACACTTAATCCAACGTCTTGGTCCTATAAAGGAGGTGGTAGCGCAGCGAACTAGGCAACCGGACTATAATGCTTTATCACTTTCACTTAGCCATACGAGTTTGATAGTGGGGCTACTGAATAGCCCCTAGGGGCACCGCACTCGCCCGAATTCGGGGCGCGTGTGTGCCTACCGGGAAGCGGCCCTTCGTTAATGCGGAGGAATCCTAAAGATTCCGAAAGTCGTCGAGTGGTTGACCAGTCTCTCGCTATATCATGACAGTCAGTTTTCGGCTTTCTCTACTGAGGTGCTCGCCTGGCCGAACCGGGGCACAATCGCAGTAGTTCTCCTGGTGCCGCCTTAGCCGATAGAGCGTAAGTAAGGAAGCAAAACACAGGAGCCGGACAAACCCAACATTTGACCAAAGACATGATTCGGAGCTGATGCATATAAGGCCAAACTCGCGACGCCGAACACTCCCTAAGGTATTCGGTCTTTCTGAGGACGGGCCGAACAACAGCCCTTTGGTAAAAAAGCCCCTGGTGTCCAGGTACGTGCAAAATTCTGGCGTGGCCACATGCCAAGACGCCAGCCTCCTCCTCGGCTATAGTGAAAACCGGGGGATGGTATCAACAAGAGACAGTAAGAAAGGTTTACGTAGGGTCTTAATCTGAAGAGAATCCTTAGAATGGGTCCTACTGCACGTCTGCGCCTATGTCTCCGTTGTGCCGTATCCTGGACGGGCGTAGCACGGTGTTTGTCTGCGAAAGAGAGGGACTTAGTGAAAAATAATCATGCGAGAAATCTATATTAGAATAAACAAAATATAACACAGAGGCATGAGTAAGATTGGGATGTATTGTCTCCTAGTGTAAACACGCGGAGCCCCTTGTACAGGGTTATGCGGCTGTTAGGCCTTTGTATGTTTATGCCGGACTTGTCGAACCGTGTCTGAGGTAGTGAAGCTGGATTAGTGTGCGGCTGTCAAGGCGGCCGCACCATTATCCGTACTTCAGGGATCAATTGATATTTCCCTTTAATGAGATGATGCCTCACGGACCGGGCATTTTTAGTGTGAGGGATGCATAATGCGGTATTGCGTTAAAGCAGGCGAAAGCTTCACGTCCCAGTAGCGCTTGATAGCGACTTATGAATGGGGCGATGTGGAAGGTTAGCTTTTCTCTTCGGAAGTTGTCGGGTGAGCCGAACATGACTTCTAAAGATAGGGAACCCATACTCTGGGTATCTGGGCCCGGCGTGATTCCTTGAAAGGAAGTGTTGTCATGGCGAATTATTGCTGGGTTTACCCCCAGTTTGCGGATTGTGTCTTGATATAATAAGTTTAGGTCACTGCCGCCGTCCATTAGGACTTGTGTAAATTGGAGTCCGTCAATAATCGGATCCAAGACCAAGGCAGTCCAGCCTGCGTTCCGGATACCTCTGGAGTAATCCTGATTATCGAAGGTGATTGGTTGTAACAACCATTGACGGTGCTCCTCTAGGGCGGGCCTTGTGGCGCGTATCTTCATGGGCACCATTCTGTTTTTCCCTTTTGTCACCTGAAGTGAATTTACTGTTTTGACTTCTTGTGGGAACTTCTTTTGTTCTCCGTTGTTCTGCTTGTGGGGCGCATCGTCATCCTCGCTTGGTGTGTCGAGCCCCTTGTGTTTGGCATTGAGTTTGCCGGACTGCTTGAAGACCCAACAATCTCTGTGAGTGTGGTTTGCAGGTCTCCCGGGAGTACTGTGGATTTGACATATTTTGTTCAAGATTTTGTTGAGGTTGGATAGTTCGTCCCTGTCATCTTTGGGGGGCGGCTTTTTCTGATTTTGCCGAGAGCTTTTGAATCCGGCGTTGACTGCCGTGCTCATCGGGCTGTTGTCCTTGATCCGGCGCAGTTCTTTGTTACGGCGCGGTTTCCCGTTTCCATCTTTGAGTTCGGACGTATTCAGGTCGCTGGTGCTGCTTCTTGCCAACCAGCTATCCTCTCCTGCAAAAAAGCGGGTCATGAGGCTTGTTAATGCGGCCATTGTTCTTGGCTTTTCTTGGCCGAGGTGTCTGGCGAGACATTCGTCTTGGACACTATGTTTGAAAGCTGCTAGGGCTTCGACGTCCGGACAGTTGACTATCTGATTCTTTTTAGTAAGAAATCTGTTCCAGAGTTTCCGGGCTGACTCTCCGGGTTGTTGAGTTATATGACTCAAATCGTCTGCATCCAGGGGTCGGACATAGGTCCCTTGGAAATTTGCCCGGAAAGCATCCTCGAGCTCTTCCCAACTTCCCATGGTGTTTTCGAGGAGGCTTTTAATCCAATGCCGGGCTGGCCCTTTGAGCTTAAGGGGTAAGTATTTTATGGTGTGAAGGTCATCTCCTCTGGCCATGTGTATATGGAGGATATAATCCTCGATCCAGACTCCAGGGTCTGTTGTTCCGTCGTATGCTTCTATGTTTACGGGCTTGAATCCCGCTGGAAATTCATGATCTAGTACCTCATCGGTAAAACATAGGGGATGCGCGGCGCCCCTGTATGTAGGTGTGCCGCGATGTTCAAATATTTTTTGTGTGGCATTGCTCAATGGAGCTTGCTTTCTTGGCCCGTAGATGGATCTGGTCGGGCCGTTTTTCTGATGCGAATCTTTGGGCGGCTCGCATGCCGCATTGAATGCGGCGCCCTTTGTTGGTTGAGGTCGATCGTGGGGTCGTCTATCCGACCTGGTGACTTCCTTGTTTTTTGATTGTGGGGGCTCTAGGGCCTCTTCATCAAATTCCGGTAGTAATTTCCGCTTCGGAAAGCTCTTTGTGTGACAACTGTTGCCGTACTTGTGTGCGGTATTGAGTACTTTGCTCCATCTTATTCTGATTGCATCTTCCGCTGTTTTGAGCTTCCGCTTCTGCTTTTTCAGGCTACGTGCAGTGGCGACGAGCCTTTGGTGGAGGTTCTGGTGCTCCAGCGACTTGTCCGGCGTGTGGTCGTCCAGACTATTATCTTTGCTGGGGACGGATTGTTTGGTTTTGTCCGCCTTGTTTGGACGGTTTCTCGATGGCATGTTCGTCTTCCGTTGATTCGCCCTGCTCCATGGCTGGGTCTCTGTCGAGGTGGGGCTTGGCGCGGCGCTTACGCCGCCGCTTTGATTGTTTTTCGAGGGAAAGATCCCTGGTTGTGCCCTTTTGATCCTCGTCATTGCTTCTTTTAGGTGTGTCCACCATGCATACATCGTGTGATAAGGCGATTGTGCGGCGCTCTATAGGCGCTGGTTCTTGGTCGTCTCCTTCATCGGCGTCCATACCGTCGATGTATTCGGAGTCGAAGTCGAGCATGTCGGTTAAATTGTCGACAGTGGCTATGAAGTGGGTGGTGGGTGGGTTTCGAATTTCTTCGTCATCCGCATCCCAACCATGCTGACCATAGTCCGGCCAGGGCTGTCCTGACAAAGAGAGAGACTTTAGTGAATTCAGGATATCGCCAAAGGGCGAGTGCTGAGAGACGTCCGCGGCGGTGAACTCCATGATCGGAGCCCAATCGGGTTCGATCGGAACAAGTGCGGAAGATTCGGAGTTCGGAACGGAGTCCGGCACCCTGGAGTCATAGGCCTCGCAAAGGACTAGGCTGGTGTTCGGCTCTATCGCCGTAGAGATTGCGGCTCCTGGGGCGGCGTCCAGCCGTCCGGCCCCAACTGGCGCAGTCGGCTCCGAGCTAATGGTCGGAGCGGGCACCTGAGCGACGCTCTGGGCGTTGTCCGGCGGCAGAGCTAAATCATGCCCATCGTGACAGTGCGGCGCGCTCGGCCGTTGCTCGAATCCATCGAAGATCAAGTCCCCGCGGATGTCGGCCGTGTAGTTTAAACTCCCAAACCTGACCTGATGGCCAGGGGCGTAGCTTTCGATCTGCTCCAGATGGCCAAGCGAATTGGCCCGCAGTGCGAAGCCGCCGAATACGATGATCTGTCCGGGGAGAAAAGTCTCACCCTGGACCGCGTCGTGGTTGATGATCGAAGAAGCCATCGTGCCTAAAGGTGACGACACAGAGGAACTCTCAATGAAAGCACCAATGTCGGTGTCAAAACCGGCGGATCTCGGGTAGGGGGTCCCGAACTGTGCGTCTAGGCGGATGGTAACAGGAGACAAGGGGCACGATGTTTTTACCCTGGTTCGCGCCCTCTCGATGGAGGTAAAACCCTACTCCTGCTTGATTAATATTGATAATATGGGTAGTACAAGAGTTGATCTACCACGAGATCAAAGAGGCTAAACCCTAGAAGTTAGCCTATGGTATGATTGTTGTTCGTCCTACGGACTAAAACTCTCCGGTTTATATAGACACCGGAGAGGGCTAGGGTTACATAGAGTCGGTTATAATGGGAGGAGATCTTCATATCAAATCGCCAAGCTTGCCTTCCACGCCAAGGAAAGTCCTATTCGGACACGGGACGAAGTCTTCAATCTTGTATCTTCATAGTCCGGGAGTCTGGCCAAAGGTCATAGTCCGGCCATCCGGACACCCCCTAATCCGGGACTCCCTCAGTCGGCCTTACCGCCCCTAGAGCCTCGTGGATTCGCAGCCTCCAATCTTGAAGAACGACGAAGAACGAGAAGAAAGATACAAGGGGAGAGATAAAAGTAGATGAACACGAAAAAGTAGTAGATGTATTTGTTTGATTGGTGTTTTGTTCAATCGGCCGTCACCCCTTAGGTATATAAGAAGCGGCTGGACTTCCTGTGCAAGAAAAAGGCTTGGATTCACGTCCAAAACCCTAGTCAAATTCGGATTGGTTTTGTCCGAACTTTCCAAAACTGTTCGGTTTAAACTGGCTGCACCTTGCGGGTCTTTTTTGTGGTGGTAAACAATCTCGGATGGAAACGAGCCCAAAAGCAATCTTGACCGTTTCGACGAGACGAACAACTTTTATGTTGAACGTTTTTTGATCAGAGGTCATCTTGAGGGTCAAATCGGTCACGCAAAACAGGCTAGCCCTCACGCTACCCATCAGACACGGTGTCTGGTGGGGCGCGCCAGTTTTTGCCTCCTGACAGGGCTGTATTCCGATGGCTCTAACCTTTGCATAAAAACCCGGATTGGAACGATTTTTATGTCAAAATCGATCATTTCGATGAGACAAAGACAATCCTTGTAGATAATTTTTCCATTTGAGGTGGTCTTGGGGGCTCAATCAGCCAAACTGTACTCTGAATATAAGATCTTAGTACTTTGAGCATAGTTTCGGCCTTCGAGATGAAATCGGACGGCGATGACCCAAACTTCAAAGATGTTCATATCAACAATGCGGAACGCTTTCATGAAGATCACTTCTCCATTTGAGTCCATCTTAAATAAGTTCTTGATCGTGCCAAAATCTGGTGTCAACACATGCCCCCCTGTTTTTCGGCAAAGCTTGTGTGCCAAAAATAACATGCACATAGCTTGCTCTAAGGACGATGTCAACACTCCATCGGCCATTTTGCATTTGCTTAGGACGATAATTTTATATCGGCCATTGCTTGTGTGAATATTTTGATGCAATCTTGGGTGAAACTTTCCCAACTTCAATAACAATCCGGTGATAAGGTTCCATAGATCAAAACCATCCTCCGAACCATATTGTTCACCCTTTCGCTAGGACTTTGCAGACAATCAATAATGAACTTCCTCCAATCCTTACTTCTCCTGCATAAAAGTTTCATTAGTGACCGAAGCGGTGGGCTTCGGTTCGGCCTTACCTATGTTGACAAAACCTAGCATCGGCTATTGATAGAAATACAATACACCATAGTTAACATAGTAGCCATATGCTTGCTGTGCCAACTCTTTCAAATTGTCATGTCTAGATACATGAAATTTTTTAAAGAAACCCAAGGTAAATCTTGCATCTAGTCATATCAAAAGATAAATTATAAGTGATTCGTCAAAACATTGATAACCCTTGGATATTTGTTGCACTACTAATAACGAATCACCGGAAGCCTCAATATGTATAGCACCTATAGCAAGGCAAAGCTCCAATCCGAATAACAATGCATATTCGGCTTTGATCATTGTGCAAAAATATCTTAAGCAGCATGAGGATTCACAAACTAGCTCCATATGGAGATAAATAAACAACACCAACACTTTGGCCATTGCTACAAATTGAACCATCAAAATATAATCTCCATAGTACTAGAGAGACAAAGCTAATATCACTTAACATGTACCTTGTCTCGGTTCCAATTGAACTAAGGACGGTGTTAGAATTCCACACCGGCCATGATCAGATAGTTTCTTAGGACGATAGTTAAGTATCGGCCATTACCATGAGGTTCATGTAGAATTCATCCATTAAAACATGTATAGCCGAAATAAACAAATAAAATAGAAATGAAATATTTCGGCCCCTTTGTCTTAGCAACAAAAATGTAACTAACCACATGTATAGTGATTTGGTAATACTCTGTCATCATATAGAAAATTATGTTGCATCCATGGATCAAAAATACTCCATGGAAGGTAACTGATCATACCTGTGGATTAATTCCATGGCAAAGGCATCAATGGCATTGTTGAAGAAAATGGATGTTGTGCTAACCGAAGATTTTGATGTTGTGATGCACACCTTCGGCTTAATTGTTTGTTGCTTACATCATTCTCCTTCTTCATTTTTATTGTACTTGTTGCAATTGAAGCATGCACATCGTTTTTGTTTTGATTGATCCTCTTGGGAACCCATGCCATGTTCCTCTTTCTAAGCTCTTGTGCACTAAGATTTTGTAATTCCTTCTTTTGCCAATATGATAAGCCGAGTGAGCACCTCGACTGTGATTTTGTTTCAACCAATGGCAACTCTTTTTGGGCCTTGTGCACCCTCAACTTATTTTCTTCAGATTTGGCACTCTGATTTTTATCAATTGATTGCTTCACTTCTTTGCCTTTTGTAGCCAATGTCAACACTTTAATTGGTTCTTTGTTTTTTGAGATCAAATCTGAAGTAGCACACTTACGACCATCTCTTTTCACGCGGTAAACTTGCTTTACCATCTCTTTCTTCTTCCTTGAGCTCTGGACCGATTCCTTATGATTGAAATGGTCTTTGACACGTGATTGTTCAAATGTTGATCTTCTTGGAGCTGCATAGTATTGGTGATATGGTCTAGAATAAGATGGAGAATGTTCCCTTGTACCATACCTGTCCCATGATGAATATGCATCTATATGAGCATAGGGAGGCATCCACCGCATTGGCATTGGCGGCCCAAAATAAGGATATGAATATGTTGCATTAAAATTATCACTTTCCCAATACCAATCCTCATATTTGCGCCTTGGGGGTGATCTTGGTTTCTTTGCATGATTTGGCCAATAAGCATTCTTCTCTTCACTCATCTTTTGATATTTATCCAATAGTTCAGCAAAGGTGATTTTTGATCTCTTACACTTGCGCTTATTTCGGCCTTTGTTTTCTTTTGGTTTGCTTTCATCGATCATTAGATTTGCTTGCTGCCCCCAGTCCTTGGCGTCTCCATTGTAGCTTCGATGGAATTCTTGCCCTCAAGATTATGTTCATTATGCTCTTCAACAACTTCTTTACTTGAAACCTTGATCCTATCACCTGCAGTTTTTACATTCTCTTTAAATGGATCGGCTTGAAGCAGCCGATGCAAAAACCTTTTGCCATCGGGACCAATCGGAATAGACTGGTCATCTCTTGGTGTTTCAACAAACTTCAATCGTCCTTTTTCAATGGCCGATTTAACTATTTGCCGAAACATGTTGCAATCCTCAAAATTATGTTTGGACGAATCATGCAACTTACAATACATTCGTCCTTGGATTGATGGCTTAACATGGTGATCGAGAATTGTAATGTAATTATTTTTCAGAAACAAATCAAATATTTGATCACACATGCTTGAATTAAAGGTATACTTCTTATTTTCTAGCCGATCTTGCTATTTGAACGGCTTTGGAGATAAGCAAACGAATGGTTCAGATTTGGAATCTCCCCATTCGGCTATGCATTGTGTTTTCCACTCTATCTCCGATGTCTTTGGATAAGATATTGTATTAGCATCGGTTTTCTCAATAGAATTTAACCTTGGCTTTAAATTTCTGAAACGAAGATATTTAGAACATACATGTCTTAGTTGAGACCAAGTGCAAGCCAAGTACGAAATAAGCAAAGCTACCCAACTAGATATGAACTTTAGATAAAGCAAGGGGGAAAGCTTTGGCTGTAACAATAAGTCATTATCGGTCTTTATAAATGGCGCAATGGTTTGACCGATATGTTCCATAACAATTTTATTGCTAACAAGTAAATTACCCTTCTTCATTGGTCTTTCAAAATTACTTATGAGAATATTTCTTATAGATGCATCAATAATGAAGTTGCGACCAAATCTGAAAATAGGTAAATTACTCGCTATGCATACCTCTTCAAATATGTTGGGAGAACATGATGGTGGTGCCATTTGAAGAACATCTTGCTCCGTCTTTGGATGGCTCCCCAACACCTTGTCATCATCTTTTTCTTGAATCCGTGCATCATTGCTTTGAAGATGTTTGTCCCACTTGTTCTTGTCCTTGAAGCTTGTCAATTTCTACGGCACGGAACTCATAGGGCAGGAAGTAGGTTCCATTAACTTCAGAAAAATCAAGCACCCTTGTTTTCCTATGCTTGCCATGCCCTTTCTCAATAATGTTTGCCTCGTTGGATTTGATGGATTCAGAATATATACTACTTGATTCGGATTTTTCAACCGAAGCACTTTCATGTTCCGAATCATCCTTCTTTTCATTGATACTACCAATTGGCAATGCTTCTTTTATATGAGCCAATTCTTTTTCTATTTTTTTTCTGACGGCGAGCGGCAAAATTAGCTTTAAGCTTTTTCTCAATTTCAGCCCACTCCGGATATGATTGCCCCCCAATGCTTTTAGATTCTTTCGGCAATGACACACGGGTGTTGCCGAAATTTTGCAATTGTGTAGGGGGTGTATAATATGATGTAGTACTAGGTGAAGGCATATGCATTGTTGTAAGACCATCCTTTTGCTCGCCAATTTTATCAATTGGCAAAGATTCATCTTCTTGCAAAACTCTAGCTTTTATTGCGGCATAATCAGGAAATAGCCCCTTTTCATGTTGTTCAAGGCAAAGAGCACTAATTCTCTTATTTTGGGCTAAACTCTTCAATGCAGCCACCACTACCTCATCTTCTACAATATTGGGCACAACCGCTCGTGTAAAATTTACATTCATTCGGCTATAACCAGGAAGGTGTGAAGCCAAATTATGAGCATCTACAGTTGTGTATGGTGCCGAAGAATTACTAACATGAGGTGTAGCATATGACGTTTGAGAGCAACTGGCCGAATAACTAGTAGCAGCATGGCTAATTCTCTCGTTCATCGGCATGGTTGGATTAGTATATTGCACATTACTTGCCGATGAATAAAAGGGTGAAACACTTTCTTGCATGGCATTGGAGATTCTAACATGAGGTGTTTCAAATTTATTAACTGAACTCATCATGTTGTTCATCGGCATAACAATTTGTGGGGTTGCCGGTGCATGAGAGTTGGGATACATATGGTGTAGGTTACTAGTATCATAAGAACTTAAAGCATGCAAATTACTTTGAATCGGCCCTTGCACGTAATTAGATGCATTATTGAAAAAACTAGGGCTGGCCGATAAAGTATACTCATTGAACAATCTAGTAACACCATATGAATTATTTTCATCTACAATAGGGAATTGGGTATTCATATTACCTTTGTAGATTGCAAACCCTAGATGGCGATCCTTTCGTAGCAAGAATAGGCTGGAGACCATTCAAAGCTTCGTCCCCGGCGGAATCGCCAAAAAGTGTGTTGACGCTGGAACGTGTCACACGAACACGTTGATGTATACCCGCGGCACCGAGGGAGATGTTCCGCAACTCACACCGCGGGAGGCCGACTTCCAGCGCGATACGCAAGACAGCAAGCCGGCGCTTTTGGGACAAGACGCCCCGCTCACCCGGGAGGGACCCCGTCAGGGCTCGTGGCGACGATTGGCTGCTCGAGGTCGATTCGCTCGCCCCTAGAGCCTCATGGATTCGCAGCCTCCAATCTTGAAGAACGACGAAGAACGAGAATAAAGATACAAGGGGAGAGATAAAAGTGGATGAACACGAAAAAGTAGTAGATGTGTTTGCGATTGTGTGTTTTGTTCAATCAGCAGTCACCCCTTAGGTATATAAGAGGCGGCTGGACTTCCCGTACAAGGAAAAGGCTTGGATTCACGTCCAAAACCCTAGTCAAATTCGGATTGGTTTTGTCCGAACTTTCCAAAACTGTTTGGTTTAAACTGGCTGAACCTTGCGAGTCTTTTTTGTGATGGTAACCGATCTCGGATGGAAACGAGCCCAAAAGCAATCTTGACCGTTTCAGCGAGGCGAACAACTTTTATGTTGAACACTTTTTGATCCGAGGTCATCTTGAGGGTCAAATCGGTCGCGCAAAACAGGCTATCCCTCGCGCTACCCATCAGACAGGGTGTCTGGTGGGGCGCGCCAGTTTTTGCCTCCTGACAGGGCTGTATTCTGATGGCTCTAACCTTTGCATACGAACTCGGATTGGAACATTTTTATGTCAAAATCAATCGTTTCGACGAGACGAAGACAAACCATGTAGATAATTTTTCCATTTGAGGTGGTCTTGGGGGCTCAATCATCCAAACTGTACTCTGAATATAAGATCTTAGTACTTTGAGCATAGTTTCGGCCTTTGAGATGAAATCGGACGGCGATGACCCAAACTTCAAAGATGTTCATATCAACAATGCGGAACTCTTTCATGAAGATCACTTCTCCATTTCAGTCCATCTTAAATAAGTTCTTGACCGTGCCAAAATCTAGTGTCAACAAACACTAAGCATAATATCCGGCCTAGATGCACATAGGTACAATAAAGAGCCAATCATGGAGTGGTATACCTTTTGATCGAAGTCCTTACCATTTTCATCAGTGCATAGATGGCCATTTGTGGGCATTGGAATTTTGACCCCTTTGCAATCTTGCATGCCGAATTTCCTCAATACATCTTTGAGGTATTTCTCCTGAGATATGAATATGCCATTGCGCTGTTGACGAATTTGAAGACCTAAAAAGAATTTCAATTCTCCCATCATAGACATTTGATATTCTTCACTCATCATATAGGCAAATTCATCACCGTATCATTGGTCAGTACAGCCAAAAATGATATCATCAACATAAATTTGGCACACAAACAATTCACCATCATAAGATTTAGTGGAAAAAGTTGGGTCGAGTGAACCGTGTTTGAAACCTTTCGTCATGAGGAATTCCTTCAAAGTATCATACCACGCCCGAGGGGCCTGCTTGAGGCCATACATGGCCTTATTGAGTCTGAAGACTTTGTCAGGATGCTTTGGATCTTCAAAACCTGGGGGTTGAGCAACATATACTTCTTCCTCAAGCTTACCATTGAGGAATGCACTTTTCACATTCATTTGTTGTAAGATAATATCATGATGGTTAGCATAAGCAAGTAACATGCGAATAGCCTCAAGTCTAGCAACAGGTGCAAAAGTTTCATCAAATCAATTCCTTCAACCTGTGTGTAGCCTTGAGCTACAAGCCATGCCTTATTCCTCACCACAAGGCCATTTTCATCTTGCTTCTTGCGGTAGATCCACTTTGTGCCAATAATGTTGTGCTTGCGAGGATCTGGATGTTTGACCAGTTCCCAAACGTTGTTGAGCTCAAACTGATGTAATTCTTCTTGCATAGCTTCAATCCACTCAGGCTCCAGAAATGCTTTATCTACCTTAGTGGGCTCTGTGATAGAGACAAAAGCAAAGTGCCCACAAAAGTTTGACAAATGTGAAGCTTTTGAGCGTGTGAGAGGACCTGGTGCTTCAATGTCATCGATGATCTTCTCGACTTGCACTTTGTTTGCAATGCGAGGATGAGCGGGTTGTCTTCGAGGAATTCGATCCGCATTTTCTTCAAGAGCATTTTCCTCAGCACCATTTTCTTCAGTTGCGCCAGCTCGACGTTCTTCACGTTCGGGAATGAATTCTTCAGCAGATTCTTCGATAGGAATGACATCCTCAGTAGCCTTGAAATTGATAGATTCCTCAGGTGCTGGTTCATCTAACATAGAAGGTAGGTTCTCTCTTTGCGAGCCATTAGTTTCATCGAACCGCACATCTACAGTTTCAACAACCTTGTGGACAACGTTGTTGAAGACTTTGTCGGTGTGCGAGTCCTTTCCGTAACCAAGCATAAAACCCTCATGTGCTTTCGGTGCAAATTTAGAATTGTGATGAGGATCTCTAATCCAACATTTAGCACCGAAGACTTTGAAGTAACTCGCATTGGGTTTCTTGTCAGTGAGGAGTTCATAAGCAGTCTTCTTGAAGAATTTGTGAAGATATACTTTGTTGATGATGTGGCACACAGTATCAATTGCCTCAATCCAAAAGCGACGAGGCGTCTTGTATTCATCAAGCATAGTGCGAGCCATCTCAACAAGAGTTTTGTTCTTGCGCTCCACGACGCCATTCTGCTGAGGAGTATAAGGAGCAGATAGCTCATGAGTAATACCAAGTTCATCAAGATAGTCATCAAGACCGGAATTCTTGAACTCAGTCCCATTGTCACTTCTGATGTGCTTGATCTTCACACCAAATTTGGTTGAAGCCCTCGAGGAAAATCGTTTGAAGACTTCCTGCACCTCATGTTTGTAAGTGACAATGTGCACGCATGTGTAACGAGAATAATCATCAAAAATAACAAAGCCATATAGAGATGCATCATTTGTAACAGTAGAATAATGATTAGGACCAAAAAGGTCCATGTGAAGCAATTGAAATGGTTGAGTGGTAGTCATGATAGTCTTCACTGGATGCTTGGCCTTTGTCATCTTTCCAGCTTCACAGGCTCCACATAAGTGATCCTTGAGGAATTTGACATTCTCAATGCCAATGACATGCTTCTTCTTCGTGAGTGTGTGCAAATTCCTCATGCCAGCATGAGCAAGTCGTCGATGCCATAGCCAGCCTTCTGAAGCTTTTGCAAGTAGGCATACGGCTGGTTGTGGTCCTGTAGAAAAATCAACAATGTACAAGTCTCCTCTCCTAAAGCCTTCGAAGACTTTGGAATTGTCAGCTTCCATGATCACAACACAACGATATTTGCCAAAGACAACAACCATATCAAGATCATAAAGCATTGAGACAGACATGAGGTTCTATCCTAAGGACTCGACAAGCATGAGTTTGTCCATGTGTCGATCCTTTGAGATCGCAACCTTATCTAGACCCAATACCTGACTTTTGCCTTTGTCAGCGAAGATGATATGCTTCAGATGCGACGGTGATAAAGGAGTATCCATCAATATATTCTTGTCACTAGTCATGTGATTCGTACATCCACTATCGAGTACCCACTCATTGGCTTTGGGTTGATCATCCTGCAGATGAATTAGTGCAACTTACAAACTCATATACTTCATTAGTGAAGAATATGACATCAATATCATCAGGTCAATTTCATCAAGCAATAGAACAAATAAACAGTATGAGGACGTGAGAAATGAAGGTTCATTTCTTCATGATTAGCTTGCATCCTTTCAGGCAATTTCAGGTCTCCAGAAAATTCTTCAGACGTTTTGAGCACGTCTGGAGACCTGATCCTGCATAAGAGATTAGTTCTTTTTTCTTCACCACCCACATCTGAAGGGGTGGCAAAGAATTCATCACTCTGCGAGCACCATATGAGAAAGGTGGCATAGAAGCCAGTCCACTTCGTTTAACATAAGAGGGGTTAGGATAAGCATATGAATAAGCAGAGAAATTCTTCGAGGACTTATGAACATAATGATTAGAAGAATAATGCTCATATTCATAGCCCTTAGCTCTACCCTGCGAAACAGAGGGGTTAGCACGATGATGATCATATGAGGACTTTGATCCTTTTGAGGAATATGATCCACGTGAGGAATTAGGTCCATATGAGGACTTGGATCCATATGAAGAATTTGATCCATATGAAGAATTTGATCTGGAGTTCCTATTCTTCACAGGTGGTGTCATGAGGACATTCACCTGAAGATTTTCAAGGCAACTTTTGGGAACCCAGATTTTCTTCATAGGGGAACCATTCCTGCAGTTAGTGCCAACATATCTAGCAAATACTTCACCATTCTGATTTTTGAACAGTTTATAATTGGAGTCAAATGACTCATCAGAAGAATGAGGAGATTCACATGTAAAGCCAGATAAATTGGATGGATCAACTGGAGGTCCCTTTGCAGCAACCCATGAGGTTTTGGGGTACTGCTCAGGCTTCCAATATGTTCCATCAGCATTGAGTTTCCTCTCAAAGGCAATACCCTCTTTCATAGGGTTCCTGTTGAGGATCTGCTTTTTAAGCACATCACAAAGAGTTTGATGCCCTTTGAGGCTTTTGTACATGCCTGTCATTTACAATTCCTTCAGCCCTGCATCATCAGTGATACTAGCAATGTCCTTAGATGAGGAATTAGAGATAGCAGAGATAGATGAAGAATTTGTAGCATTAGAAGTATTTGATCATTCAGGTGAAGAATTAGCAGATTCACGTTCAATGCACTTCAGACATGGAGGAACAAATTCTTCCTGAGTAGCGTTGACTTGTTGTGCAAGTAATGAATCGTGCTCCTTCTGAAGATCTTCATAATCCACTCTTAGCTTCTCAAGATCTTGCTTTCTTTGAAGAAATTCATAAGAAAGCTTCTCGTGATCAGATAAGAGAGTGTTATGATGACCTTGAAGGTTTTCAAACTTGGACTGAAGCGTCTGAAGACTTTCAGCCAAAGCTTTCGACTGATCCATTTCTTCACCCAACATATCATCGCTCTTATTTAGCATGTAGTGAACTTTTTCCAAAGCTCTTTGTTGTTTAGTGGCAAGGGAAGCGAGTTTGACATAGCTGGGTCCAAATTCATCTCCAGATTCATCATCACTGGACTCGGATAGGTAGCATGCAGTTACCTTAGCACTTTTTGCCATAAGGCATGGTGTAGAAGATGATGATTCTGGTTCGAATGTCATCGCATTGAGAGATTCCTTGTAATCCTCAAACCAAGGATCATAACGGGTTCGATGACCTTCATAGACCTCAGAGAGTCAGTCCCACATAAGCTTTGCATGGTTGAGATGCATGATGTGCCTGAACTATTTCGAGACAATGAGGAGCAGATGACATCCTTTGCATGAAGGTTGAGAAGAGTGTACTTGTGAATGTCATCAGCCTCTGCCATCTTGCATAGATCGGTAAGACCAATCTCAGTGACGGTCCACAGTTTGCTGTCCATAGCCATGAGTCGCTTCTTCATCATGGCCTTCCATCGAGGGTACTCATGACCGTCAAAGATGGGGCATGTCACTTTCTTCATACCTGTGGTCGACATAACTAAAACTCCAGGCGATTAAACCAAAATCACACAGAACAAGGGAGTACCTTGCTCTAATACCAATTTAAAGTGCATTATATCGACTAGAGGGGGGAGAATAGGCGTTTTTATGAATTCTTCACTGAGGAATTTGCTGGTGAGGAAATTCCTAAATGAAGAACTACTTGCAGCGGAATAAGTACTCAAAAGTAAACATAGCAGAACACAAGCATAGTCATCATGACAAAATGAAGGCAAGCATAGAGTATAGAAAGCGTAAGCACAGGATAACACAGGATGAAGACGGACAGACTGAGGAAAATGAACTGAGGAAATTGAGAAAGTCTTTAGTCAAAGTCTTCAAACAAATATGAACAAGCGCACAACAACAGAAATGAGGAAATGAAAGAGTTGAGGAAATAGAACCAGTAAGCTCAGTGAAGACAATGATTTGCTAGACTAGTTCCAACTGTTGTCTCAGTTGTACGTCTGGTTAGAGCGGATGGGTATTTAAACTCAAGGACACACAGTCCCGGACACACAGTCCTGAACATGCAGTCCAAGACACTTAGTCCTCACCGTATTCTCCTTGAGCTAAGGTCACACAAACCTCGCCCAATCACTCGTGGTAAGTCTTCAGGTGACTTCCAAACCTTCACAGACTCGGTCACTCGGCGATCCACAATTCCTCTTGGATGCTCTAAACCATGACGCCTAACAGTGTGGAAGAAGCATAGTCTTCAAAGGTAACAAGCATCGGATCCATGCAGGATCAATCTCTTCAGTGATGCTCAATCACTTTGGGTTTGTAGGTGTGTTGGGTTTGGGATTTCCTCACTTGATGATTTTTCGCTCAAAGTCCTTGGAGGATGGGATGCTCTCAAATGACAAGTGTCAGTTTCTCTCGGAGCAGCCAACCAACTAGTGGTTGTAGGGGCGGCTATTTATAGCCCAGGGAGCAGCCCAACATGATAATACATAAATGCCCTTCAATGATATGACCGTTAGGTGGGTAAATATTTTGGGACAGTCGGTGCATAGCACAGTAAGGTCGGAATTTTGACTCTCAAATTCCTCAGGGCTATCATGTGCCTCACTGTGTAGGCAATCCGCACTGGCGAATTCCTAACTCCTCAGTCAGAACAAATTCCTCAGAGACCAGAAGAACTTCGTCTCTGTCACTAAATAATATGACTGAACTGTATGAGATTTCCAATGGCTTCACTCGAAGGGACTGGTAGGTGTAGGATTTTGAGCTGAGCATCACATGGAAATTTTTCCTTAGTATTTCCTCGACCCCCTTTAATAGTACGGTGTTTCCTATGACTCAAGAAAGAGAAAATGAAACTACGAAAACAAAAGTCTTCACGCTTCATGTTCCTTGAATGATTGCCAAGTCATCAGGTCACACCAATTTCTTCACTTTCAAAGTCTTCAGAAATCCAAAGTCTTCAGTTGAAGAACTTCATTTTTAGGGGTCGACTTTCTCTGTAAATATCAAACTCCTCATAGACTTATAGACCTGTGTACACTCACAAACGCATCAGTCCCTTAACCTATAAGTCTTCAATAAACCAAAATCACTAAGGGGCACTAGATGCCCTTACAGTCTAACTTGTTTTTGCAGGGCTTGCTGTGATGTGATATGGTCAAGCATGATGTGATATAAATTGTTGTATTAGATGATCATGTTTTGTAACAAAGTTATCGGCAACTGGCAGGAGCCATATGGTTGTCACTTTATTGTATGCAATGCAATCGCCATGTAATTGTTTTACTTTCTCACTAAGCGGTAGCGATAGTCGTAGTAACAATAGGTGGCGAAACAACGACGATGCTACGATGGAGATCAAGGTGTCGCGCCGGTGACATTGGAGATCATGACGATGCTTCAGTGATGGAGATCATGAGCACAAGATGATGGCGGCCATATCATGTCACATATTTTGATTGCTTGTGATGTTTATCCTTTATGCATCTTATTTTGCTTAGTACGGCGGTAGCATTATAAGATGATCCCTTACTAAATTTCAAGGTACAAGTGTTCTCCCTGAGTATGCACCATTGCTACAGTTCTTCGTGCTGAGACACCACGTGATGATCGGGTGTGATAAGCTCTACATTCACATACAATGGGTGCAAGCCAGTTTTGCACACGCAGAATACTCGGGTTAAACTTGACGAGCCTAGCATATGTAGATATGGCCTCGGAACACTGAGACCGAAAGGTCAAACATGAATCATATTGTAGATATGATCAACATAGTGATGTTCACCATTGAAAACTACTCCATCTCACGTGATGATCGGACATGGTTTAGTTGATTTGGATCACGTGATCACTTAGATGATTAGAGGGATGTCTATCTAAGTGGGAGTTCTTAAGTAATATGATTAATTGAACTTTAATTTATCATGAACTTAGTCCTGATAGTATTTTGCAAATTATGTTGTAGATCAATAGCTTGCGTTGTTGCTTCCCTATGTTTTTATATGTGTTCCTAGATAAAACTAAGTTGAAAGATGATAGTAGCAATGATGCAGACTGGGTCTGTGATCTGAGGTTTATCCTCATTGCTGCACAGAAGAATTATGTCCTTGATGCACCGCTAGGTGACAGACCTATTGCAGGAGCACATGCAGTCGTTATGAACGTTTGGCTAAGCTTAATATGATGACTACTTGATAGTTTAGTGCACCATGCTTTACGACTTAGAATCGGGACTTCAAAGATGTTTTGAACGTCATGGACCATATGAGATGTTCTAGGAGTTGAAGTTAATATTTTAAGCAAATACCCGAGTTGAGAGATATGAAGTCTCCAACAAGTTCTATAGCTAAAAGATGGAGGAGAATTGCTCAGCTAGTGAGCATGTACTCAGAATGTCTGGTTACTACAATCACTTGAATCAAGTGGGAGTTAATCTTCTAGATAAGACAGTGATTGACAGAGTTCTCTAGTCACCATCACCAAGTTACTCGAATTTCGTGATGAACTATAGTATGCAAGGGATGACGAAAACGATTCCCGAGCTCTTCGTGATGCTGAAATTGATGAAGGTAGAAATCAAGAAAAGGCATCAAGTGTTGATGATTGACAAGACCACTAGTTTCAAGAAAAGGGCAAAGGGAAAGAAAGGGAACTTCAAATAGAATGGCAAGCAAGTTGTCACTCCCGTGAAGAAGCCCAAAGCTGGACCTAAGCCCGAAACTGAGTGCATCTACTACAAAGGAAATGGTCACTGGAAGCGGAAATGCCCTGAATATTTGGTGGATAAGAAGGATGGCAAAGTGAACAAGGGTATATTTGATGTACAGGTTATTGATGTGTACATTACTAGTGTTTATAGTAGCCCGTGGGTATTTGATATTTTTTTCGGTTGCTAGGATTAGTAACTCGAAATAGGAGTTACAGAATAAATAGAGGCTAGTTGAGGGTGAAGTGACGATGTGTGTTGGAAGTGGTTCCAAGATTGATGTGATCATCATCGCACACTCCCTATACTTTCGAGATTAGTGTTGAACCTAAATAAATGTTATTTGGTGTTTGTGTTGAGCATAAATATGATTAGATCATGTTTATTATGATACGATTATTCATCTAAGACAGATTATAAATTGTTATTCTGTTTACATGAATAAAACCTTCTATGGTCATACACCCAATGTTGATGGTTTATTGAATCTTGATCGTAGTGATACACATATTCATAATATTGATGCCAAAAGATGCAAAGTTGATAATGATAGTGCAACATATTTGTGGCACTGCCGTTTGGGTCATATTGGTGTAAAGCGCATGAAGAAACTCCATAAAGATAGACTTTTGGAATCACTTGATTATGAATCCTTTGATGCTTGCGAACCGTGCCTTTTGGGCAAGATGACTAAAACTCCGTTCGTCGGAACAATGGAACGAGCTACTGAATTGTAGGAAATAATACATACCAATGTATGCGGTCCAATGAGTGTTGATGCTCGTGGCGGGTATCGTTATTTTCTGACCTTCACAGATGATTTGAGCAGATATGAGTATATCTACTTAATGAAACACAAGTCCGAAACATTTGAAAAGTTAAAAGAATTTCAGAATGAAGTGGAGAATCATCATAACAAGAAAATAAAATTTCTATGATCTGATCGTGGAGGAGAATATTTGAGTTACGAGTTTGTCATTCATTTAAAACAATGTGGAATGCTTTCACAGCTCACGCCACCTAGAACACCACAGTGTAATGGTGCATCCGAACGTCATAACTGCACTTTATTAGATATAGTGCAATCTATGATGTCTATTACCGGTTTACCACTATCATTTTGGGATTATGCATTAGAGACAGCTACATTCACTTTAAATAGGGCACCATCAAAATCCATTGAGGCGATGCCTTATGAACTGTGGTCTGGCAAGAAACCAAAGTTGTCGTTTCTTAAAGTTTGGGGCTGCGATGCTTATGTGAAAAATCTTCAACCTGATAAGCTCGAAGCCAAATTGGAGAAATACGTCTTCATAGGATACCCAAAGGAAACTGTTGGGTACACCTTCTATCACAGATACGAAGGCAAGTTCGTTGCTAAAAATGGATCCTTTCTAGAGAAGGAGTTTCTCTCGAAAGAAGTGAGTGGGAGGAAAGTAGAGCTTGATGAGGTAATTGTACCTTCTCTCGAATTGGAAAGTAATTTATCACAGAAATCAGTTCCAGTGATTCCTACACCAATTAGTGTGGAAGCTAATGATGATGATCATGAAACTTCAGATCAAGTTACTACAGAACCTCGTAGGTCTTCCAGAGTACGATCCGCACCAGAGTGATATGGTAATCCTATTCTAGAAGTCATGTTACTAGACCATGATGAACGTACAAACTATAAGGAAGCGATGATGAGCCCAGATTCAGCGAAATGGCTTGAGGCCATGAAATCTGAGATGGGATCCATGTATGAGAACAAAGTGTGGACTTTGGTGGATTTGCCCGATGATCGGCAAGCCATATTATATAAATGGATCTTCAAGAGGAAGACGGACGTTGATAGTAGTGTTACTATCTACAAAGCTCAACTTATCGAAAAAAAGTTTTTGGACAAAGTTCAAAGAGATGACTATGATGAGACTTTCTCACCCGTAGCAATGCTTAAGTCTGTCCGAATCATGTTAGTAGTTGCCATATTTTATGAAATCTGGCAAATGCATGTCAAAACTACATTCCTTAAATGGATATTTCTTAAAGAAGAGTTGTATATGATGCAACTAGAAGGTTTTGTCAATCCTAAAGGTACTAACAAGGTGTGCAAGCTCCATCGATCCATCTATGGACTGGTGCAAGTTGGAATATACGCCTTGATGAGTTGATCAAAGCATATAGTTTTATACAGACTTGCAGTGAAGCCTGTATTTACAAGAAAGTGAGTGGGAGCTCTGTAGCATTTCTAATATTATATGTGGATGACATATTGTTGATTGGAAATAATATAGAATTTCTGGATAGCATAAAGGGATACTTGAATAAGAGTTTTTCAATGAAAGACTTCGGTGAAGCCGCTTACATATTGGGCATCAAGATCTATAGAGATAGATCAAGAAACTTAATTGGACTTTCACAAAGCACATATGTCGGCGTTCTGGGAACGGGGGTCCCCAGACTTGCCTGCCTGCAGCCTGCGGCGTGGCTCAAGGGGCGGCCCAGCGTGGCCCATCTTTATCAGCACAAGCTCAAGACCCTCGCGAGGGGTCAAGCCTCGCGGCGCGGACGACGGGGAGCTTCCTCAAGCACGGCCTCGTCAGGCTGGCTCGCGAGGAGGCGGAGAGATCAAGGCGGGGTACCTCACGAGGTGCCCATAACACAAGCCATGACGACCAAGGGCGCCAGGAGGGCGCCAGCCCGCGCAGTGTCCTTCTTTCCCCTTTCGTGCAAAGGGGGCAAGCGCTGGCGAGAGCATCAAGCAAAGGCACCCATTTCGTTGCAACAAGACCAAGACCGTCGCAACGGCGGGAAGGAAGTCATTGTGGAGCCCAAGACGGCGTCACCACCAGAGCCTTTGACAGGCGAGGACTAACTTTAGTCAGGATAAGTGTACTAGATGTTCCCCTTCAAAATGGCCAGTTGTTGGCGCCCTTCCCACTCAATATTTGGGAAGAGGCCCAGGGCCTTTGCCTATAAATAGGACTAGCCACTCTCAAGGCAAAGGGAACGAATCAATCCTTAGCCAGAACCACCAACGCAAGAACCCCTCCCCTCGCGAGGTTGTTCTTACTTGTATTGTTCATCATCAGCCGAAGAGGCAATCCACCACACCACACACTAGAGTAGGGTATTACACCACAATGGTGGCCTGAACCAGTATAAACTCTGTGTCTCTTGTGTTGTTCCTTTTGTAGCTTAGATCATAGCGAGGCGGTGAGGTGCAGGTAGGTAGTGGGCGAAATCTCCGCGCGCACCCTAGTGTTCGAATCTAGAGGGTCTGCCGGAACCCGAAATCCGACATTTGGCGTGCCAGGTAGGGGTGCACCGGAATTCGTCTTCTGCCGCCCTGTCCTTCACTGACCATCGCATCCATGTCAGACGCTCGCCGGGCCCGCGCCGAGCGCTGAGCCACTCTCGCTTTTCGCGTCGCCCAGACGGCCCCCATCGGCAGCAACCCCCGCCGTTCCCCGTCGCCTGCCGTCAACGCCGCCACCGGCCCGGCGGGGAACAAGCAGCAAGCATCGTCCCAGCATCCGTCCATGAGGCGAGACGGCCGCACTGCTACTCCCTCACTCGCCCCAGTTGGTTCTTCGTCCCGCGCACCCCGCGCGGCCATGGAGGCTCGAGCTGCGCTCATCGCGGCAAACGAGCTCCTGCACTACCGCCCAGTCGACGACATCTACGAAGAATGGCTCGACCGCGTCGCCGAGCTTGTCCGCGCCGCAGGGGGCTCCCCCGTGCCATCCTTCTCGTTGCACTGCACCCCGCCCTGCGCGGGCAATGAAGCTCCGGGGGCGCTTCAGCCGCCTTCCCCTCAAGAAGGCGCCCTGGCCCCATGGCGCGTGGCCCCTGGGCGGAACCCACTCTGTCCGGCACAGCGCAGCAGGAGCAGAGCTGCCAAGAGGTCCCTCGCCCCCAAGAAGCTGCCTGAGTGCTCCCTGCTCCAGCCCGTCGCGACCATGCTCCTGTTCCAGCGCGCCAAGACCCCGCGCTGCTCCCAGCTGCAGCGCATGGGGACCCGCAAGACCAAGCTCTTCGTCACCAAAGGCCTCCCGTGGCCACAGCAGGCTGCCGCGCCTTCACCACCGAGTTGCGCAGCGTCGCGTGGCCCTGCAAGTTCAAGCCAGACTTGCCTCCTCGCTACGACGGCACGGCCGACCCTGCGGAGTTCCTCCAGCTCTACGAGCTGGGCATCGAAGCCGCCAACGGGGACGAGAAGGTCATGTCGAACTGGTTTCCCATGGCACTCAAGGACTGGTCCCGCACCTGGCTCCTGAACCTGGCTCCTGGCACGATCTCCTCCTGGGACGAGATGCGCACCCATTTCATCGCCAACTTCCAAGGTACTCGCGACCGGCCGCCCGCCGTGAGCAACATGCGCCGCATCAAGCAGCAACCAGGGGAGACCTTGCAGAAGTACATCCAGCGCTTCAACAACGCACGCCTCAAGATTCCCAAGGTGACCGAGGAGGCCATCATCTCAGCCTTCTCCGACGGTGTGCGTGACATCAAGATGAAGGAGGATGGCGATGCATGAAGATTTGTGCACTTCCTTGGAGCTGTTCAACTTGGCGACCTAGTGCGCCAGGGCTGAGGAAGGGCGCCTTTCCCTCCTCGAGCTACCAGCTGCAGACCCAGAAGAGAAGAAGTCCAAGGCCAAGGACGTGAAGCACAAGGGGGCTGCCGTGCTTGCGGCAGAACCAGACACCAAGCGGGGCAGAGATCAGCCCGAGTCCTTCAAGGGTAGCCGGTACTGTGTGTACCACGACCTCCACACCCACAACACCAACGAATGTCAAGAGCTCCGAGCCGTGCGAGAAGGAAGGATCGGCCGATGCCCCGACCGCAACGATCGAGGCTATGGCCGAGGAGGAGGAAGGAATGCAGGACGCTGGGAAGACCGCGGCCCTTGCCAAGGGTGGCGTGATTTCATGACCGGTTTTCCAATAAAAATATTTATTGATAAACCAGTCTTTTGAGTCCAGTATGAGAGAAATCCTCCTCACTGGTAGACAATTTCTTGATACAATAAGCCAGTAGCATAAAATATATTACAGGGTTGAACTGCGGTCGCTCAACCAAATTATTACAAGCACGCCAATAATCATACATAATGGCGGACAGGACACAGTGGTGTGGAGACATACTACTGACTCATGGATAGGTTGGTGGTGGAAAAGCACAGCGGGAAGGGAAATACAAGACTCTAAGAATATCATTTCATCGAACGTCGAGGTGAGGCTCGATAAATTTATTTGGTAGCGGAAGCGGATATAAAACAGTGACCAAATCCAGGGTCGCACGAGACTGACTGGGACTCCTCTAAGTGTCGGACTCGCTATCGAACTCTTCATCCATGAGATCGCCTTCGTCAGCATCTGGCCAAATCAACAAGCCAGTGAGTACTTTGAAAGTACTCGCAAGACAGTTCGGACGTAAGATATAACAAATGCGTGCGTGGATGCAACATGATTAATTCCTTAATGCACAATAAATAAAATTGGCATAACGGGTAAGTAAAAAGGGAAACGGCGGTAGTCCGCCTGAAATCCCACAGAGCATAAATAAGGACCGATCGGGTGTCTGAAGCGACGCCTCGAAAGGTGAACAAATAAAAATAAGGAAATGATGCCACAGTCGGGCATCTTAGCGACACCACATAAAGGGCTTTAAAAGAAATGCGACGGTCGGACTTCTGAGCGACATCGCAGAAAGGGCTTTAAAAGAAATGCCACAGTCGGAAGTCTGAGCGACATCGCAGAAAGGGCTTTAAAAGAAATGCCACAGTCGGACGTCTGAGCGACATCGCAGAAAGGGCTTTAAAAGAAATGCCACAGTCGGACGTCTGAGCGACATCGCAGAAAGGGCTTTAAATTCACCAGTAAATAATACTCATAATAAACATTCAATCCATGAGGATAAACGGGTTAGTCCATCCACAGGGATAATCATTCAACCGGACTTAGCACTCATGCGATTCACCGGAGTCTCTGTCATCAAAGCTGACAATTGATTAGGATAAGATGGAACGAAACTTGACATGGAATAGATGATTTGGAGGAATATATGACTCTGCAGAGTTTGTACAAAATTTTTCCCACAGCCAACGGATTTCCGTAGTCACGAAGGACTAGTTCCGTTTACGGTATTTCGGAAGAAAACACAGCTAACCGGTACACACCCATCCTACCTCTCGATGCTAGGAATCACCCTAGTCATCGTCCAAGAAAAACTTTTGAGACGGGGAGATCACAATCTCGAATAGCATGGGATCAAATTTATATACGCGCGCTCTAAGGGGTGCCCCCCTCTCGGTCCCAACCGGAAACACCCATGCCCCCTGACCGGATGACTGGCTTTAATCCAGGGCCATGGAACCATCATCACGGCCTCTCCTCTTTGGTGTGTACCATGAAAGCGGTTTGCAACTTACTAAACCATATTCCTTGCGGAAAACATGTGGTAGTACAAGGAAGGAAATGATAGGTACTGGACCGATATGGTTTGACACTGAAGTCACATAGTCTGGCGTAAGACTGGCATGCTACAACACTGCCATCGTACCCATCCTCATGCCAACACATGGCCATTCATATTCACATTCATCCACGTATGGATCATCGAACTCACTTACCTCATTATCACATAAAATAACGTTCATCGGTATGCTCACCAACATGCCATGAAACTAACTAAATGCAAAACATGCCAAGACACTCATCATATCAAAAGTTCAAACATGCTTGCCTGGTTCAGAGTAGTCGGAGCCTAGCTCGGTGAAGTTCGCGGCTCCGTCACCTCCTTCGGTATCTACGGTTTAAAGAAAATATATGCGCTAACGTAAATACCAAGGAGTGCACAGAAGGTAAACCAAATATTTTTCAAATAAATCTGATAAAAAACTAGACAAAATTTTAAAGAGAACAGAAAAAGAATCAATCAAAAATACTTTTCTGATTAAAAGTTATAAGGGTTTTTGTCCAGGGACTTATCTGTAATGAAACAGAAGATTTCCAGGGGCTAGTTTATAAAAACAGAAAACGCTTCGGTAGCGACTACGCCAGCCCGAAGAGAAAACGCATTCTGCCCGAAGGCGCTTCCAGAAAACGATTCGAAAGAGAGAGCAGAGAGGCTGACGGTGGGGTCCCACCCGTCAGGTTCAAATGTTCAAACGGGGCGGCAGAGTTCGCCGGCGCCCGAGAGCCGCGGTGGTCGCCGGCGGCGATCCACGGCGAGGCAGAGAGATCGGAGAGTACCTCCGTGCTCAGGGCACCCTTCCGCGTCAGTTGATGGTGGTGGAGTCGGTCGGCGAGCACCACGTCGACGGCGAGCTTTGCTCCGGCGGACGGCGGCTCGGGTGGTCGAGGGGCTCGTCGGAGAGGGCTGCAAAGGTTAAATTGAAGAGGGGGTTATGCTCCTGGCAGCTAGAGAGGGTAACGAACGGGGTTTGAGCGCCGGAGATGGCCTCACCAGAACGAATCGGGCTGGAGGCCGAGGCGGGGCGAGGCGGCCGGAGCTGGGGGAGGAGACCTCCTCGAGGTCCCCCTAGTGGCCTGGCGGGGTGTTGGTGAGTAGTGGAGGTGCTGCGTGCACGAGAGTGAGCTCGGGACCCCTTTATATAGGCGGTCCGAGGCGGTTGCCGTGAACGAGGATCACCGGCGAGCGATTACGGTGGCGCAGTGCTCGGTCGGGGTGGTTAGGGGGTCGAGCGTCATCACGGAGGTTCAATGGGTCCGTTTTGGTGTTAAACTGGCCGGGGTTTGGGTGTTAAGGGCGAGCTCGACGGAACGGGGATGGCGCGGGCCCGTCGGCGGCGGAGAGCGCGTTCCGTGCTTGCCGGCCACGGTGGCTGTGCTACGGGCGTGCGCTGGCGTGCATGAGGCCACGCGGAGAGCCAGGGAGCGATGGGCGGCGCGGAACGGCGTTCTGCCGTGGTGTGCCTCCTGTCGGCCGCCACGGGAGGTCCCGACGCCGCAGAAGACGCCGGCGAGGGCGAGCCAGCGCGCTACCGACGCCAGGAAGGCTCCACGCACGCGTGTGAAGCTTCGGACAAGAGGAAGAGGCGGCGAGGAACGTGCCAAGGGCACTGTGGCCGCGTGACTGAAACTGACGGACGGAAGATGACACTGAAACTGAATTTTCTGAACTTTGAACAGTAACAGTGCCCACAAGGTGTTCGACCGAATGAAATTGGCCTCTGGTGATTTTTCCTTGAGCTGATTTTTGGTGGAGTGGCTTCTCCTTGCTCAAGTAGGCTGCATGATTTTTGGTGGAATTTTTGGAGCAGTGTGGATATGAATTTCACCAAATTTGGCAAATCTGGTCCAAACTTGCAGAGACTGTATTTTGAAAAATTTGAAAAGAGGAGGAGTGGATCAAGATGGTTCTGGGTTGTGGGTTCAAAGGACAATCCAGGAGAATTGGTTTGAGGTCAAAACTCAAATGAAAAAGTGTACTTGCTTTGAAAATCCCTCAGGCTCCAAATAATTTTCAGAATTGAATTGAGGGGAAAAATAATTAGAATAAAATCCAAAACCAGTTTGGATTAGTTGGGACAGAGAACTTAGGTTGATCACAAGGGGGAGGGGAGGTTTTGGAGGGGTTTTATCTCATGGGCAAAAATACAAAGCCAAGGGTGGCTTCAAAGATAAGAAAATCCCAAATTTTCATAGAGCTTCACTTAAAAATAAAACAAATTAAAACTCCCAAAAAAATAAATTTTTAGAGGGAACTAACAGAGAAGAAGTTTGCAAAAGATCAACCACCAAAGTTTGAAAGAAATAAAATCCTTGCCAAGGCAAAAGGAGGTTTTTAAGAGGAAGGTTTTTCTGAAAAAGAAAATTTTAAAAAAGGTCTCTCCTCAAAACCACAAAGTTTTTGATAAAAACCAAATAAAAATTTTGGAGTGTCACAACACCTACCCCCTTAGGAAAAATCTCGTCCCCGAGATTTCAGCTGATCCTTAAATAAGTGTGGATGCTCTGTCCGAAGAAAATCCTCGCTTTCCCAAGTTGCTTCACTGTCGGTGTGATTGCTCCACTGGACTTTGAAAAACTTGATGGTTTTCTGTCGGGTCCTCCTTTCAGACTCCTCTAATATTCTTATGGGACGTTCTCGATAAGTGAGGTCTGGCTGTACGTCAATGTTCTCATGAGATACTTGTTTCTCTGGGTTGCTTACGCACTTCCTTAATTGAGAGACGTGGAACACGTCGTGAATGTCGGACAAGTCTTCGGGTAAGTCTAGCTGGTAGGCTACAGTGCCTCTTCGTGCCACTATGCAAAATGGTCCAATGAATCTTGGTGCTAATTTTCCTTTAATCTTAAACCGTTGCAATCCTCTCATCGGGGATACTCTCAAGTATACGAATTCACCGGGTTCGAAGCTGACCCTACGATGTTTCTGATCATAATAACTTTTCTGTCGACTTTGAGCGGTCTTAAGTCGGTCCCTGATTAGCTTGACTTTTTCCTCGGCTTCTCTGAGCATATCTGGTCCGAAGATGCGGCTGTCTCCGGTCTCTGACCAATTTAACGGGGTACGACATCTCCTTCCGTATAGGGCTTCGAAAGGAGCCATTTGCAGGCTGGCCTGGTAACTGTTGTTGTATGCGAACTCGGCATATGGCAGGCTGTCCTCCCAACTGGTTCCATAGGTGAGGACACATGCTCTCAGCATGTCTTCTAAAACCTGGTTTACGCGTTCTGTTTGTCCATCAGTCTGTGGATGGTATGCGGTACTGAAGGCTAGTTGGGTTCCCAGAGCCTGTTGTAAATGCTCCCAAAATCTTGAGACGAACTGAGTGCCTCTGTCGGAAATTATAGTCTTCGGGACACCGTGCAGACAGACTATGCGGGAAAGATAAATCCTGGCAAGCCTCTGAGTGGTGTAGGTTGTCTTCACTGGAATAAAGTGTGCCACTTTGGTCAACCTGTCAGTGATGACCCATATGGCATCATTCCCGTGTCGTGACCGAGGTAATCCGACAATAAAATCCATCCCTATTTCATCCCATTTCCACTCAGGTATTTTGTTAGGTTGCAGTAGTCCGGCTGGTCTCTGATGTTCAGCTTTTATGCGTTGACATGAGTCGCAACATGCAATGAAGGCGGCTATGTCCCTCTTCATACCGTGCCACCAAAATCTTTCCTGAATATCCTTATACATTTTGGTTCCTCCAGGGTGGATCGAATATGGAGTGGTGTGTGCTTCAGTTAAAACTTGCTGTTTAAGGTCTTCTATGTTTGGCACGCATAGCCTTTCTCCGTACCATAATATTCCTTCATTGTCTATGACGAATTCCGAGGCCTTGCCCATACTCAACTTCCTTTTAATTCCTTCAATGCTGGGGTGACCGGACTGAGCCTCTTTAATTTTCTCCACAAGGTGTGGTTGTATTTCCAAGTTTGATATGGTGCCTTCTGCTACCATTATCAAGTTGAGCTTGACAAATTCTTGATGGAATTCGGGCCTCAAGCTGTGCAGATAGTTCCCGTCGGAGCTGGGGTTCCGACTCAGGGCATCGGCCACTACGTTTGCTTTCCCTGGATGGTAATGGATACCAACATCATAATCCTTTACCAATTCCAACCAGCGGCGTTGCCGTAAATTTAGTTCTGGCTGCGTAAAAATGTATTTGAGGCTTTTGTGATCCGTATATATCTCACATCGATTCCCAAGTAGGAAATGCCTCCATTCCTTGAGTGCATGAATAACTGCTGCCATTTCTAAATCATGAGTGGGATAATTTTCCTCGTGTTTGCGAAGTTGCCTTGAAGCGTAGGCGACAACCTTGCCTTCTTGCATCAACACGCATCCGAGACCCTTTCTGGATGCGTCACAAAATACTTCAAAATTCTTGTGTATATCGGGTACAATTAATACCGGTGCTTTTGTTAATTTCTGCTTTAGCTCTTGGAAACTTTTCTCGCAGGCTTCTGTCCATTCAAACTTCTTATCTTTCTTAAGTAACTGTGTCATAGGCTTGGATATGGTGGAAAATCCTTCAATAAATCTGCGGTCATATCCTGCCATTCCCAAGAAACTTCGTATGTCTGTTACGCTGGCTGGTGACTTCCAGTCAAGTACGGCCTTGACTTTCTCTGGGTCCACTGCTATACCGTCTTGAGTCAGCACGTGGCCTAGAAAACCTACTTGTCTTAGCCAAAATTCGCACTTGCTGAACTTGGCATACAATTGGTGTTTCCTTAGCTCTCCTAGTACAATCCTGAGATGTTCTGCGTGCTCTTCTGGTGTTTTGGAGTATACCAGAATATCATCGATGAATACTACGACGAATTTGTCCATAAACTTCATAAATACTTTGTTCATGAGGTGAACAAAATATGCCGGGGCGTTAGTTAATCCAAATGGCATCACTGTGAACTCGTACAGTCCATATCTGGAGGAGAAGGCTGTTTTGGGGATATCTTCCGTTCGTACCTTCAATTGATGGTATCCTGACCTTAAGTCAATTTTTGAGAATACCTTGGCCTGAGCAAGTTGATCAAACAAATCGTTTATCCTTGGCATCGGGTATTTGTTTTTGACTGTGACCATGTTAAGTGCTCGATAGTCGATACTGTTGGAAATATGCCCTAGAGGCAATAATAAAAGTATTATTATATTTCATTGTTCATGATAATTGTCTTTTATTCATGCTATAACTGTATTATCCGGAAATCGTAATACACGTGTGAATACTTAGACCACAATATGTCCCTGGTAAGCCTCTAGTTGACCAGCTCGTTGTGATCAACAGATAGTCATGGTTTCCTGACTATGGACATTGGATGTCGTTGATAACGGGATCACATCATTAGGAGAATGATGTGATGGACAAGACCCAATCCTAAGCATAGCATAAAAGATCGTGTAGTTCGTTTTGCTAGAGCTTTGCCAATGTCGAATATCTCTTCCTTAGACCATGAGATCGTGTAACTCCCGGATACCGTAGGAGTGCCTTGGGTGTATCAAACGTCACAACGTAACTGGGTGATTATAAAGGTGCATTACAGGTATCTCCGAAAGTAGCTGTTGGGTTGACACGGAGCGAGACTGGGATTTGTCACTCCGTATGACGGAGAGGTATCTCTGGGCCCACTCGGTAATGCATCATCATATTGAGCTCAATGTGACCAAGGTGTTGGACACGGGATCATGCATTACGGTACGAGTAAAGTGACTTGCCGGTAACGAGACTGAACAAGGTATTGGGATACCGACGATCGAGTCTCGGGCAAGTAACGTACCGATTGACAAAGGGAATTGCATACAGGGTTTGATCGAATCCTCGACATCGTGGTTCATCCGATAACAACATCGAGGAGCATGTGGGAGCCATCATGGGTATCCAGATCCCGCTGATGGTTATTGACTGAGAGCGTCTCGGTCATGTCTGCATGTCTCCCGAACCCGTAGGGTCTACACACTTAAGGTTCGGTGACGCTAGGGTTATGAAGATATGTATATGCAGAAACCCGAATGTTGTTCGGAGTCCCGGATGAGATCCCGGACGTCACAAGGAGTTCCGGAATGGTCCGGAGGTAAAGAATTATATATAGGAAGTGCTATTTCGGGCATCGGGACAAGTTTCGGGGTTATCGGTATTGTACCGGGACCACCGGAAGGGTCCCGGGGGTCCACCGGGTGGGGCCACCTGTCCCGGGGGGCCACATGGGCTGTAGGGGGTTCACCTTGGCCTTCATGGGCCAAGGGCACCAGCCCCTATAGGCCCATGCGCCTAGGGTTTCCCCCTAGGAGGAGTCCTAGTGGTGGAAGGCACCCCTAGGTGCCTTGGGGGGGGGAGGGAAACCTCCCCTAGGCCGCCGCCCCCCTAGTAGATCTCATCTACTAGGGCCGGCGCCCCCCCTTGGCACCCCTATATATAGTGGGGGAGAGGAGGGACTTCACACACCAGCCCCTGGCGCCTCCATCTCCCCCCGTTACGTCTCTCCCTCGTAGTCTCGGCGAAGCCCTGCTGCTGTGACGCCCTGCATCCACCACCACGCCGTCGTGCTGCTGGATCTTCATCAACCTCTCCTTCCCCCTTGCTGGATCAAGAAGGAGGAGACGTCTCCCGTCCCGTACGTGTGTTGAACGCGGAGGTGCCGTCCGTTCGGCGCTGGTCATCGGTGATTTGGATCACGTCGAGTACGACTACATCATCACCTTGCAAGCTTCCGCACGCGATCTACAAGTGGTATGTAGATGCAAACTCTCTCCCTTGACTCATTGCTTAGATGAACTCATAGATGGATCTTGGTGAAACCGTAGGAAAAATTTTAATTTTCTGCAACGTTCCCCAACAGATACACAATCTCAACGTTCCATCCTTCTTCTTGGCAAATAAAATTGGTGATCCCCAAGGTGAGGAGCTGGCTCGAATGTATCCTTTTTCCAGTAATTCCTTTATTTGCTTCTTCAATTCGATCAACTCGGATGGTGCCATTCTGTATGGTTTCTTGTATATGGGGGTGGTTCCTGGTGCTAGCTCAATGCGGAATTCTATTTCTCGGTCTGGTGGCATGCCTGGCAGCTCTTCAGGGAATACATCTGGAAATTCACACACTACTGGAACCTTGTTTAGCTCAGAAACGTCCACCTTATTTAATCTCGGTTGCCGGGGTCTTTTTCCTTCCTTGGCTGATACTCTTATTGTCTTCCCTTGGTGGTGTGTGAGAATCACGGTCCTGTTGAAACAGTCGATAAAACCTTTATTGGTGGTTAGCCAATCCATCCCTAGGATGACATCCAGCCCTTTATTTTCCAATACAATAAGATTTGCATAAAACTCCAATCCTTCAAACTCAATGACCACATTCTGACAGTAATTCTGAGAAACTTGCTGAATCCCGGGGGACTTGATTTTTATGGATTTCTCCAAAGGAAGCATCGAAAAATTATTTTGCAAAGCAAAACTTTTCGAGATGAAAGAATGAGAAGCTCCAGAATCAAACAAAACCATTGCAGGTATTGTGTTGACAGGAAACGTACCGAGTATGATATCCGGAGCATTTTGTGCCTCCTCTTTGGTTACGTGGTTCAGATGACCCTTCCTGTGGTTATTGTTGGGATTGAAATTGTTTCGCTTGGGCGCTGAGTTATTGCCGCCGTTGTTCGGCTTTGGGGTTGAGTTCCTTGGCTTGGGGCACTGTTTGGCATAATGCCCTTCTTCTCCACAAGCGTAACAAGTAACGCCGGGGCGATAGGTGAATTCCTTGTCCCTTGCATGAAAATTCTTGATTGGGCGTGAGACATTGGATGAGAATTTGGGTGTCCCACCCTTTTTAAAATCTATCTTGCTTCGGTGATTGCGAGTGTGATTAGTCTGGTCCCTTTTTCGCTTGCGGATATCTTCCAGACTGCGTCTCTCATTTTCCAGAGTAATGGCCATGTCCACCAGCGTTTTAAAATCAGGAAAAGTGTGCACGACCAGTTGGCATTTAAGCGCGGGCGCCAGACCGTTAAGGAATTTCTCCATCTTCTTGATTTCAGTCATACGCTCCTCATTGGCGTAGCGGGATAATAGGGTAAATTGACTGTTGTAATCTGACACTGTCATGTTCCTTTATTTGAGGTTATCGAATTCTCTCTTCTTGATTTTCATAATACTCTTAGGAATATGTGCACCACGGAAACCTTCCTTGAAATCATCCCAGGTTATGTCATTTTCGTTGGGATGCATGTGCAGAAAATTCTCCCACCACGATGCGGCTGCTCCTGTGAGATAGTGTGGAGCATATAGTACTTTCTCGAGATCTGAACACTTTGCAATAATTAATTTCCTTTCCATATCTCGAAGCCAGTCCTCGGCTTCAAGAGGCTTGTCAGTGTGAGCAAATGTTTGAGGACGTGTCTTCTGTAGCTCAGATAACTTGGAATGTTGCTGATACTGTCCATGATGATTCCCCATGTTGATGACTTGGTTCATCATCTCGCGATGTTGTTGCTGACTCTGTTCATAAAGGCGGCACATTTGTGAAAGTGCCGTTTCACTGCCTTGTTGGCTCGACTGTCCCTAAGTGAACTCATTGTTGGGTTGAGTATCAAAAATTTCCTCTGGTGGAGTTGGCATGGAACGTGTCCAAGGACGAGACATTTTTCACTCTGGGAATTTTTTTTTGTAAAACTCTTAAGAAAAGCGGAAAGAGTCGCAAAATAAAACCATAAATGTAATAAGCTGGCAGATATAATTAAATACCCAAGCTTACTTAAGAAAAACAAATCGACTTGCGCACGGAGAAGGACTGCTCATTACATATCTTACACGCGGGCGGTAATTATACAGTACATCACTCAGGATATGCGTACATAATCCTGACATGTTATTAAGGCTAGTGCACTTCTCCAGATCCTACATGATGTGCAAACAGGCTACTTCTCACAACCTATGCACATATCTTACAAAGTGGTACAATACATGGCAGCTAAGCGTACTCAGGCAGAGATGTTGACGACCTCCTTTGCCCTGCCGAGGGCGAGGCGTAGCGAGGTTGGGGACTCGACTTCCTCCTCGCTAATGGGCTCCATACGTGTAGTGTTGCGCAGAGCGGACGGAGCGGTTGCCAGGGGCGGAGCAACACGTACAGGAGTGGGCGCGAAGGTTGGTGTAGTGCGCGCTGGAGTGGGTGCAATGACTTGGTTAAATTCTTCGGTAGAAGGCAGGCGACGAGTAGGCGTAAAAGATGCTGATGACGAGACAAAAGTCGGTGGCGGAGCGATGGGTAGGAGCTCCCTCCTGTTGGCAGCACAGCCATGGACTGAGTCCATGCGGGTAGCTACGAAGTCGTCCACCAGGTTGTCGAAGGCTGCCTCCAGGGCCCGGAGATACTCAATGAGCATCTCAAAAGCCTCGTCTCGTTCTCCTCTGGGGCAGGAGTATGCGTAGTGACAGGTGTAAGGCACATGGCACGGAAGATAACGGTAACGACGAGTCTTCATCACGGGAAGGACATCCCTGAGACGAGCTATCGCCTCGCGGGCTGCCATCTGCATAGCATGCCTCTCCGTAGGCATGGCTCTTCCCACGAACCGGAAGCGGCGTAACTCACCACGCCCTCCCCTGAACTGCACCGCGGCCTGGTGCATGGTCAGACTGTCGTTGACTCGGTGCTGGTAGAGTGTGAAGACTGGGCGCACGGATGGCCCCATCGCGACCTGAACGATGGAAGAAAGAAGCTTGACGAACCCATCGGGCACGTTGGCGAAGGTCTGAGACTCGCAGCTGATGTCGGCCATCTACAAAAGTAGGCAAAATTCTGCAGGGTCAGATCATAAATTTATGCTGACTGACAGAAAATGACTACAATTGCAAAAACATAAAATAGCTCTGTCATGCTAATAACTAATTAGCGATCGCACCTAGTGGCTTCCTACAGTCAGCCTGGCTCTGGTACCAAGCTTGTCACGACCGGTTTTCCAATAAAAATATTTATTGATAAACCAGTCTTTTGAGTCCAGTATGAGAGAAATCCTCCTCACTGGTAGACAATTTCTTGATACAATAAGCCAGTAGCATAAAATATATTACAGGGTTGAACTGCGGTCGCTCAACCAAATTATTACAAGCACGCCAATAATCATACATAATGGCGGACAGGACACAGTGGTGTGGAGACATACTACTGACTCATGGATAGGTTGGTGGTGGAAAAGCACAGCGGGAAGGGAAATACAAGACTCTAAGAATATCATTTCATCGAACGTCGAGGTGAGGCTCGATAAATTTATTTGGTAGCGGAAGCGGATATAAAACAGTGACCAAATCCAGGGTCGCACGAGACTGACTGGGACTCCTCTAAGTGTCAGACTCGCTATCGAACTCTTCATCCATGAGATCGCCTTCGTCAGCATCTGGCCAAATCAACAAGCCAGTGAGTACTTTGAAAGTACTCGCAAGACAGTTCGGACGTAAGATATAACAAATGCGTGCATGGATGCAACATGATTAATTCCTTAATGCACAATAAATAAAATTGGCATAATGGGTAAGTAAAAAGGGAAACGGCAGTAGTCCGCCTGAAATCCCACAGAGCATAAATAAGGACCGATCGGGTGTCTGAAGCGACGCCTCGAAAGGTGAACAAATAAAAATAAGGAAATGATGCCACAGTCGGGCATCTTAGCGACACCACATAAAGGGCTTTAAAAGAAATGCCACGGTCGGACGTCTGAGCGACATCGCAGAAAGGGCTTTAAAAGAAATGCCACAGTCGGACGTCTGAGCGACATCGCAGAAAGGGCTTTAAAAGAAATGCCACAGTCGGACGTATGAGCGACATCGCAGAAAGGGCTTTAAAAGAAATGCCACAGTCGGACGTCTGAGCGACATCGCAGAAAGGGCTTTAAATTCACCAGTAAATAATACTCATAATAAACATTCAATCCATGAGAATAAACGGGTTAGTCCATCCACAGGGATAATCATTCAACCGGACTTAGCACTCATGCGATTCACCGGAGTCTCTGTCATCAAAGCTGACAATTGATTAGGATAAGATGGAACGAAACTTGACATGGAATAGATGATTTGGAGGAATATATGACTCTGCAGAGTTTGTACAAAATTTTTCCCACAGCCAACGGATTTCCGTAGTCACGAAGGACTAGTTCCGTTTACGGTATTTCGGAAGAAAACACAGCTAACCGGTACACACCCATCCTACCTCTCGATGCTAGGAATCACCCTAGTCATCGTCCAAGAAAAACTTTTGAGACGGGGAGATCACAATCTCGAATAGCATGGGATCAAATTTATATACGCGCGCTCTAAGGGGTGCCCCCCTCTCGGTCCCAACCGGAAACACCCATGCCCCCTGACCGGATGACTGGCTTTAATCCAGGGCCATGGAACCATCATCACGGCCTCTCCTCTTTGGTGTGTACCATGAAAGCGGTTTGCAACTTACTAAACCATATTCCTTGCGGAAAACATGTGGTAGTACAAGGAAGGAAATGATAGGTACTGGACCGATATGGTTTGACACTGAAGTCACATAGTCTGGCGTAAGACTGGCATGCTACAACACTGCCATCGTACCCATCCTCATGCCAACACATGGCCATTCATATTCACATTCATCCACGTATGGATCATCGAACTCACTCACCTTATTATCACATAAAATAACGTTCATCGGTATGCTCACCAACATGCCATGAAACTAACTAAATGCAAAACATGCCAAGACACTCATCATATCAAAAGTTCAAACATGCTTGCCTGGTTCAGAGTAGTCGGAGCCTAGCTCGGTGAAGTTCGCGGCTCCGTCACCTCCTTCGGTATCTACGGTTTAAAGAAAATATATGCGCTAACGTAAATACCAAGGAGTGCACAGAAGGTAAACCAAATATTTTTCAAATAAATCTGATAAAAAACTAGACAAAATTTTAAAGAGAACAGAAAAAGAATCAATCAAAAATACTTTTCTGATTAAAAGTTATAAGGGTTTTTGTCCAGGGACTTATCTGTAATGAAACAGAAGATTTCCAGGGGCTAGTTTATAAAAACAGAAAACGCTTCGGTAGCGACTACGCCAGCCCGAAGAGAAAACGCATTCTGCCCGAAGGCGCTTCCAGAAAACGATTCGAAAGAGAGAGCAGAGAGGCTGACGGTGGGGTCCCACCCGTCAGGTTCAAATGTTCAAACGGGGCGGCAGAGTTCGCCGGCGCCCGAGAGCCGCGGTGGTCGCCGGCGGCGATCCACGGCGAGGCAGAGAGATCGGAGAGTACCTCCGTGCTCAGGGTACCCTTCCGCGTCAGTTGATGGTGGTGGAGTCGGTCGGCGAGCACCACGTCGACGGCGAGCTTTGCTCCGGCGGACGGCGGCTCGGGTGGTCGAGGGGCTCGTCGGAGAGGGCTGCAAAGGTTAAATTGAAGAGGGGGTTATGCTCCTGGCAGCTAGAGAGGGTAACGAACGGGGTTTGAGCGCCGGAGATGGCCTCACCAGAACGAATCGGGCTGGAGGCCGAGGCGGGGCGAGGCGGCCGGAGCTGGGGGAGGAGACCTCCTCGAGGTCCCCCTAGTGGCCTGGCGGGGTGTTGGTGAGTAGTGGAGGTGCTGCGTGCACGAGAGTGAGCTCGGGACCCCTTTATATAGGCGGTCCGAGGCGGTTGCCGTGAACGAGGATCACCGGCGAGCGATTACGGTGGCGCAGTGCTCGGTCGGGGTGGTTAGGGGGTCGAGCGTCATCACGGAGGTTCAATGGGTCCGTTTTGGTGTTAAACTGGCCGGGGTTTGGGTGTTAAGGGCGAGCTCGACGGAACGGGGATGGCGCGGGCCCGTCGGCGGCGGAGAGCGCGTTCCGTGCTTGCCGGCCACGGTGGCTGTGCTACGGGCGTGCGCTGGCGTGCATGAGGCCACGCGGAGAGCCAGGGAGCGATGGGCGGCGCGGAACGGCGTTCTGCCGTGGTGTGCCTCCTGTCGGCCGCCACGGGAGGTCCCGACGCCGCAGAAGACGCCGGCGAGGGCGAGCCAGCGCGCTACCGACGCCAGGAAGGCTCCACGCACGCGTGTGAAGCTTCGGACAAGAGGAAGAGGCGGCGAGGAACGTGCCAAGGGCACTGTGGCCGCGTGACTGAAACTGACGGACGGAAGATGACACTGAAACTGAATTTTCTGAACTTTGAACAGTAACAGTGCCCACAAGGTGTTCGACCGAATGAAATTGGCCTCTGGTGATTTTTCCTTGAGCTGATTTTTGGTGGAGTGGCTTCTCCTTGCTCAAGTAGGCTGCATGATTTTTGGTGGAATTTTTGGAGCAGTGTGGATATGAATTTCACCAAATTTGGCAAATCTGGTCCAAACTTGCAGAGACTGTATTTTGAAAAATTTGAAAAGAGGAGGAGTGGATCAAGATGGTTCTGGGTTGTGGGTTCAAAGGACAATCCAGGAGAATTGGTTTGAGGTCAAAACTCAAATGAAAAAGTGTACTTGCTTTGAAAATCCCTCAGGCTCCAAATAATTTTCAGAATTGAATTGAGGGGGAAAAATAATTAGAATAAAATCCAAAACCAGTTTGGATTAGTTGGGACAGAGAACTTAGGTTGATCACAAGGGGGAGGGGAGGTTTTGGAGGGGTTTTATCTCATGGGCAAAAATACAAAGCCAAGGGTGGCTTCAAAGATAAGAAAATCCCAAATTTTCATAGAGCTTCACTTAAAAATAAAACAAATTAAAACTCCCAAAAAAAAATAAATTTTTAGAGGGAACTAACAGAGAAGAAGTTTGCAAAAGATCAACCACCAAAGTTTGAAAGAAATAAAATCCCTGCCAAGGCAAAAGGAGGTTTTTAAGAGGAAGGTTTTTCTGAAAAAGAAAAATTAAAAAAAAGGTCTCTCCTCAAAACCACAAAGTTTTGATAAAAACCAAAAAAAAATTGGAGTGTCACACGTGACCGACCTCGCGAGGATCGCTGGCAGGATCAGCCTCGCGAGGGAGACTGGAGGGATCAGCCTCGCGAGGATCGTCCGCAAGGAAATGCAGGCCTCCCTCCACTGCTGCCGCAGCCAAGGAGAAACTAGGATCATCTTCAGGACGAGGGGGCTGGGGGCTTCCAGGAGCCGCGCGCGATCGCCTGTATCCTGGGCGGAGCCCAAGCCCCAGCCTCTCAATGCATCTTCAAGCAGTTCGCCCGCGAGGTGAATGCAGTCCTCCCCAAGCTCGAAGCTACGCGCCCCCTCAGGTGGTCGGCATGCGCCATCACGTTCAGCTCAGTGGATCAGCTCAAGTGAACGACCACAGTCGGAGTCCTCTCGATGCTTTGCTCCCCAGTCATCAGCAACGTGCAAGTCACCAGGACTCTCATCGACGGCGGGGCAGGGCTCAACGTCCTGTCCGTAGAGACATTCAACAATCTCCAAGTGCCTTACGATAAGCTTCAGCCAACCAAGCCTTTCTCCGGAGTCACCGATGGCTCCACGGTTCCGATTGGGCAGGTCCGCCTCCCTGTGAGCTTCGGGGCTCGCAACAACTACCGCATCGAGCTCATCGACTTCGACGTCGCCCACATTCGCCTGCCATACAACGCCATCCTCGGGTACCCAGCTCTCGCCAAGTTCATGGCCGTGACTCATCACGGCTACAACGTCCTCAAGATGCCAGGAAGTGGCGGAGTCATCACGGTGCCCTGTGAAGAAAGAGATGCAGTGTGCTCCCTGGAGCAAGCTTTTCAGGCCGCATCACTTGAAGACCCAGATCGCGGGAGCGGGAGGCTCCCTGAGACCGCTCCCAAGAAGAAGAAGACATCGCCAGGCCCGACCCCTCAGGAGGTAGGCCCCTCAGGGTCTGCGCCTGCTCAGGGGGCACCTCCTTCTATCGCATAGGAAGGCGCGCTTGACGCCCTCCTCAAGCAAGGTTCGGGGGCTCCCTCCTGGAGGGCCACCGACCTTGCTAAGGTCACGAGGGAGGCGCTTGGGCACCACTTGGAGGCGTGTTTCAGAGCACGTTTCCCTCAGGAAGGAGCAAGGCAAGGAGGGCCAAACCCTCAGGAGTTCGTCAGACAGATCACGCAGGAGTTGCAGGAGTCAAGAGTCATGAGTGGTAGCCGCCGCTTACCCATCGCAGCTCCTCGTCCAGGTGAGGATGGCGGGCTGCGCGTATGCATCGACATCCCAGGGCTCAACCGAGCCACCTCTCAGGAGCACTTCTGGCCCTCACGCATGGGGCGCTGCGAAGGCCCTCCCCACAACTACGTTCGCATGCCCTACGGCTTGCTGAACGTGGCCGCCGCGTACCAGCGCCTCATGAGGAGCATCCTGGAGGCTTAGGAGGCCAGGCGTTCCACAGTCCTGGCAGAGATGGAGATGGTCCGTGAGGAGCCACCAGCGCCTCCGGAGCCTCCCGAGGCTCCTGGGCCTAGGGGCTCGTGAAGATCGGCTTCCGCAGCCCATGACGTCCACTACTTCAACACCCCTTCATCTTCAACGCTATCAGGTGACATCTTTCAAGTTTCGTTTCCAGCTGGGAGCGCCCCCAGGGCTGCATTATTCCCAGGCCGCGTGGGTCCGTCCCTGCGGCATGTATCCCCTTTTTACCTTATGTTCCTAGCTTACTTTGTTGGGGGCGCCCTTCGGGCTGCATCATCCCCAAGTCGCTCGGGTCAGACCCAGCGGCATGTACCCCCCTTGCTTTTATTTTCGGGCCATGCATTCGGCCCATCATGCTTGTTATTTGATGCCTGTCAGCGGCACCTCTTCTTCCTTCATGTCGGCCACTTGCACATTAAAGGGGGGGTACCTGAGCATGGCGACTCAGGGCTCCTACTGGCTCTCCAGCCCTCACCCTCTGGCTTTGTCCACGGCATCCCGACCTGGCAAACCAGCGACGGCTGAGACCCGCTCGAGGGCCGGGACCCGAGGACGTAGAGCGTCGGCATCTAACCAAATTTGCAGGAACACATCACAAGTTAAGGCCCAGTGCTAGGCGCAACCCGCCTTGAGGTAGGGCCCCGTGAGTCCCGCGCCGGCTCACAGGTGCCCAGATACACCTCGTCAGGCCTTCAGTGCCTCGTCACCTCTCCGAAGCAACCAGCGGCTGACCGCCGCTTGTCATAGCGGACTCTTGTTCTTCTTGTGGTGGGCCTGCAGGATCCCTTCAAGGAGTAGCGCCAGGCGAGGCCCTCACGGCATCTTCGTCACTCTTGTCCGCGCGAACCGCTTGCATGTTAAAGGGTGGGTACCTGAGCATCGCGACTCAGGGCTCCTACTGGCTCTCCAGCCCTCACCCTCTGGCTTTGTCCACGGCATCGTGACCTGGCAAACCAGCGATGGCTGAGACCCGCTCGAGGGCCGGGACCCGAGGATGTAGAGCAGAAAGAGGAGCAAAGGCGAGAGGGAAGAGGCACGCGGGGACCTCGCCGGGCAATCCCTCGCCGGCCGATGCACGGACCTAGCGCCGCACCAGGAAGCGGTTCCTGACTCTCGAGATAAGTCACCCTCTGGAAACACTAGCTATCGCAGCATCGTCCCCGCATCCAATGCAATCCCGTGTTAGCAACGTCGCGCTCCTTTCTCACCGAACGATGGCTGCTTGGGCGCTAAAGGGGACCTCCTGAGCATCGCAACTCAAGGGCTCTTACTGGACCCCGGGCCGCTCACCTCCTGGCCTTGACCACGGCATCGCGACCTGGCATACCAGCGACGGCTGAAGCTTGCCTTGGGACCGGGACCTGTCGGCGCAGAGCATCAAGCCCTCGTGAGGTTCGAAAGGAGGAACTAAGCTAAGGTGGGATGCACATCTCACACTACTTCACGATAAGGATCATATTAGCAAAAGGAACTACAGACACCTTACAAACCCCTACGGGGTGTGTTCTTG
The DNA here is from genome assembly GCF_018294505.1 of Triticum aestivum. Taxonomy (NCBI): domain Eukaryota; kingdom Viridiplantae; phylum Streptophyta; class Magnoliopsida; order Poales; family Poaceae; genus Triticum; species Triticum aestivum. The sequence continues at coordinate 570,941,164 of NC_057798.1, forward strand.
GCTCCTCGCAGGGACAAAAGATGCGTATCCTAAGGAGTCCTAACAACAGGAACCATGGCGGCAGACGCCATCATCAACAGTGGGCCGCGTGAGGCTCGGCGCCACCCTCATCCAGATTAGAGGCGGCAGCGGCCTAACGAGCCCGTCCTGCTCCGAGATCGGCGCAGGCTCGGGGGCTCGTAGCTGTCATCGCTTGTCTCTGGAGTCACGAAGAGCACAGCAGAGTCTATGGATCCTCCGGCGCCCCCGCCGCCTGAGGAGCTGTTGGAAGAACGGACGGCGGCGGGCCTGGTCCCTGCCACTCCAGAGCTTCGGTCGCTGCCTCTAGGGCAGCACTCCAGCCGACGCCCATCTTCGTCTAAGACCTTGAAGAGCATAACGGAAGCGTCGTCGAGCTCTAGGTGGATCGCAAGGGCGCCCCTCGTCCTGCAGACCCGGGCGATCTCGCCCCAGCCCCGGGTCATAAAGACCTTGCCTGGAGCGACGACCTCGACATCCGCTTCGGTCGCAGGAGTCTGGCAGTCGGCGTGCTGCAGCCAGAGCTTGAAAGGCCCCCTTGGCGGGATCTCGAAGGCGAAGGAGGGAGGAAGGCGAATCCAAGATCAAGGAGGCATGGCGGCGTGAAGCACAAACTCTCGGGAGGAGCCCTCGGCGTGAACTCTAGGAGGGACAACGCGCACCGCCGTGACCCGCCGGCGCCAACGGCGGCGTCGTCCATGGCGCTCGACATCAACTCCTGCAGGGCCCTCAAGGTAGGCGTACAAGGGCAGCGGGAACCCTGGCGGTGGCCGCTCGCACCAAGGCCTCGACACCTCCTGCCGCGCGCCCTCATCTCGGCGACAGAGGACCAACCGCTTCTTCGGCGGAAGCGGGTGAGGACCCTCTCGGGGGGCCTTTCCCTTCTCTTCTGCGGAGAACCGGCGGATGGGTGCCATCAGTGTGAGACAGAGCAATGGCGAAGATGAAGAAGAGGAGGAGGAGCAGAGGAAGATGAACTGGAATGGCTCGCACCGTTCCGTGCTTATAGCCGGAGGAGGCCAACCGTCGGCTTCCACGATCGCAGGTAATCATGACACGTTTTTGCATGCAGGGACTTGTCAGTTCGTGCAGTTGCCGAGGCGTCGTGGGGGAGCGGAGCCGCCCACGTCCAATGAACCGCCACGCGGCGCCCGAGGCCGCAGGCTGTTAGGGCCCGCGATGCTTCACACTTGCCCCTTCGCTTCTCGGCTCAGCCAAGTCCGGGCACGCCTTGGGCCCGGGGGCTACTGTCGGCGTTCTAGGAACAGGGGTCCCCAGACTTGCCTACCAGTGGCCTGCGGCGTGGCTCTAGGAGCGTCCCATCATGGCCCATCTTCATCAGCACGAGCTCAAGACCCTCGTGAGTGGCCAAGCCTCACGGGGCGGACGACAGGGAGCTTCCTTAGGCACGGCCTCGTCAGGCTGGCTCGCGAGGAGGCGGAGAGATCAAGGCGGGGTACCTCACGAGGTGCCCATGATGCAAGCCATGACGACCGAGTGCGCTAGGAGGGCGCCAGCCCGCGCAGTGTCCTTCTTTCCCATTTGGTGCAAAGGGGGCAAGCGCTGGCGAGAGCATCAAGCAAAGGCACCCATTTTGGTGCAACAAGACCAAGACCGTCGCAATGGCAGGAAGGAAGTCATTGTGGAGCCCAAGCCGGCATCACCACCAGAGCCTTTGACAAGCGAGGACCAACTTTAGTCAGGATAAGTGTACTAGATGTTCCCCTTCAAAATGGCCAGTTGTTGGCGCCCTTCCCGCTCAATATTTGGGAAGAGGCCCAGGGCCTTTGCCTATAAATAGGACTAGCCACTCTCAAGGCAAAGGGAACGAATCGATCCTTAGCCAGAACCACCAACGCAAGAACCCCTCCCCTCGTGAGGCTGTTCTTCCTTGTATTGTTCATTATCAGCCCAAGAGGCAATCCACCACACCACACACTGGAGTAGGGTATTACACCACAATGGTGGCTTGAACCAGTATAAACTCTGTGTCTCTTGTGTTGTTCCTTTCGTAGCTTAGATCATAGCGAGGCGGTGAGGTGCAGGTAGGTAGTGGGAGAAATCTCCACGCACACCCCTGTGTTTGAATCTAGAGGGTCTGCCGGAACCCTAAATCCGACAACATACCTTGGTAAAGTTTTGAAGAAGTTCAAAATGGATCAGTCAAAGAAAGGGTTCTTGCCAGTATTACAAGGTGTAAAGTTGAGTAAGACTCAAAGCCCGACTACGGCAAGAAATAGAAAGAGAATGAAAGTCATTCCCTATGCCACAGTCATAGGTTCTATAAAGTATGATGTGTTGTGTACCGGACTTATTGTGTACCCTGCCCTGAGTTTGGCAAGGGAGTACAATTTTGATCTAGGAGTAGATCACTTGACAGCGGTCAAGATTATCCTTAGTGAGGACTAAGGAAATACTTCTCGGTCATGGAGGTGATAAAAGAGCTCATCGCAAAGAGTTATATCAATGCAAGCTTTTACACCGATCCAGATGACTGTAAGTCTCAATCTGGATACATATTGAAAGTGGGAGAAATTAGCTAGAGTAGCTCCATACAGAGCATTGTAGACATAGAATATTTGCAAAATACATACAACTCTCAATGTGACAGACCCGTTGACTAAACTTATCTCACGAGCAAAACATGATCACACCTTAGTATTATTTGGGTGTTAATCACATAGCGATGTGAACTAGATTATTGACTCTAGTAAACCCTTTGGGTGTTGGTCACATGACGATGTGAACTATGGGTGTTAATCACATACAAGATGTGAATATTTGTGTTAAATCACATGGTGATGTGAACTATATTATTGACTCTAGTGCAAGTGGGATACTGAAGGAAATATGACCTAGAGGCAATAATAAAGTTATTATTTATTTCCTTAATTCATGATAAATGTTTATTATTCATGCTAGAATTGTATTAACCGGAAACTTAGTACATGTATGAATACATAGACAAAACATATAGTCCCTAGTATGCCTCTACTAGACTAGCTCGTTAATCAAAGATGGTTATGTTTCCTAACCATAGACATATGTTGTCATTTGATGAACGGGATCACATCATTAGGAGTATGATATGATGGACATGACCCATCCGTTAGCTTAGCATTATGATTGTGTCAGTTTCATTGCTACTGCTTTCTTCATGACTTATACAAGTTCCTCAGACTATGAGATTATGCAACTCCCGAATATCGGAGGAACACTTTGTGTGCTACCAAACATCACAACGTAAATGGGTGATTATAAAGGTGCTCTACAGGTGTCTCCAAAGGTGTTTGTTGGGTTAGCATAGATCGAGATTAGGATTTGTCACTCCATGTTTCGGAGAGGTATCTCTGGGCCCTCTCGGTAATACTCACCACTATAATCCTTGCAAGGATTGTAACTAATGAGTTAGTTGCGGGATGAAATATTACGGAACGAGTAAAGAGACTTGCCGGTAACGAGATTGAACTAGGTATTGAGATGTTGAGATACCCGATGATCGAATCTCGGGCAAGTAACATACCGATGACAAAGGGAACAACGTATGTTATTATGCGGCTTGACCGATAAAGATATTTGTAGAATATGTAGGAGCCAATATGAGCATCCAGGTTCCGCTATTGGTTATTGGTCGGAGATGTGTCTCGATCATGTCTACATAGTTCTCGAACCCGTAGGTTCCGCATGCTTAACGTTCGATGACGATTTGTTCGAGTCCATGATGAGATCAAGGATGTGACGAGGAGTCTCGAAATGGTCGAGATGTAAAGATCGATATATTGGAAGGCTATATTCGGACATCGGAAAGGTTACGAGTGATTCGAGTATTTTTCGGAGTACCGGAGAGATACGGGAATTCGCCGGGAGAAGTAATGGGCCTTATTGGGCTTTAGTGGAGAGAGGGGAGAAGGGCCAAGAGGTGGCGCGCGCCTCCCCCTGCCCATACCAAATTGGATAAGGGGTGGGGGCGCAGCCCCCGTTTCCTTCTCCCTCTCCCTCTCTTTCCTTCTCTCCTACTCCGAATAGGAAAGGGAATCCTACTAGGACTTGGGAGTCCTAGTAGGACTCCCTATGCTTGGCGCGCCCCCTAGGCCGGCCACCTGCTCCCTCCCTCCTTTATATAAAAGGGAGGGGAGCACCCCAAGGACACACAAGTTGATATTTTAGCCGTGTGCGTGCCCCCTCCCCAAAAAAACACCTCGGTCATATCGTCGTAGTGCTTAGGCGAAGCCCTGTGCCAGTAACTTCATCATCACCATCGCCATGCAATTGTGCTGACGAAACTCTCCCTCAGCCTCAACTGGATCAAGAGTACGAGGGACATCATCGAGTTGAACGTGTGTTGTACACGGAGGTGCCGTACGTTCGGTGCTATGATCGGTCGGATCGTGAAGACGTATGACTACATCAACCGCGTTGATAAAACGCTTCCACTTTTGGTCTACGAGGGTACATGGACACACTCTCTCGCTCGTTGCTATGCATCACATAGATAGATCTTGCATGATCGTAGGAATTTTTTTGAAATTACCACGTTCCCCAACAAAAGCTAGACCCAGCATAACCTCCAACCAGACTATTACAGTTTTGGAAAGTTGTTGAAAGACAAAGGAAGCACCTAGGCATCAAGTAATCAACATTTCCATTTTCCACCATTGTTCACCAGAATCTGCATCAACTGGTCTTGGTCTTGTAGTGATCCTTCTCTCCCTTCCACCATTGACATGCATCTCAAGGGCCTCAGCCTATAAGTAAGGGCCCATTCGGCAATCCACCGGCTCCTCAAAATCTGTGGGCCTGGGGAGCATCGTTTCGCCTATTCCGAGATTTCTAACTGCAGCTCTGTCTGCTCCGGGAGTGGATGCGCGCAGTGGAGGGACACCGAACAGGCCCTAAGTTGCACCTTGCTCCAGCATTCCACATTCCTCCTTATTCTGAAGACCTCCCCAATACCACATAAAGGAGCAAGCATAACAAAGTAATTCAGCAGGAGGTCTCACAAGTTTATGGTCAAAACAAGCTCTATTTTTAAGTTCCCAAATTGCCCAGCAAATAGCTGTCGGCCCCACAATCTGTAAATTTCTACCCGCGGATAAGTTGAGGTGTCCACTAGAAGAACTTGGTAAAACACCCAGGCCTAGGTTGGGCACCTAAGCATTTGCTAACTATGCTCCAAACATATTTGGATGCAGATTAGCCAAAGAACAGGTGATTAATAGTTTCTCTATCAGAGCAGAAACTACAATGGGGATCACCACTCCAAAACTTCTTGATCGTGTTATCTTTTGGAAGCAATAGCATTATGCCAAATAAGTTAGAGCCAGATTTTTATTTTGGGAGGAATTCCACAGATGTTTAAAGTAACTATCAGGCCCAGCATCAGACAGATGGTTGTAAACTTATTTGATTCTGAATTTGCTGGTTTTAGACCATTTCCACTTAGGCTTATCCTCCTCTTCAGTCAAACAAATTCGATTAACATTCCTTATCACTCACTCAGCTGCAATCTCTAATCATCAGCCAGACACCTTCGAAAGGTTAAATGTCAATTCCTATCAAATATCTGTCTCATAGTGAAACATACCTCATTACAAATTAAGAAAAAACTACGAAATTGATCTTTCAAAGCTATCTATCCACACTAACAATCATTCCAAAATTCAGTTTGCATACCATTGTCTATGATCATTATTCCACCTCCCATATATATTTGTTTTAGTTTCATCAAGTCAGCCCAACATGGTGAATCATTCACAATGCTTTTTACCTGACAAATTCCATTTTGTAGCTTATATTTCCTCTTAACAAATCCTTCCACATCCCTTCTTTATTCATTAAATTCCACCACTAGTTACATAAAATACTGACATTAAATTTCACTAAAGTATGCACACCCAAACCTCCCTTCTTCTTGGGCCTACAAATAATGTGCCATATCACCCAATGGCAATCACATCGGTAGGGGAGGTCCAGGGGAGGGTGGAGCGATGCGCGGAAATGCTTGCCGGCCACATGGGGGAAGATAGGCCGGGGTAAGGCTGGTGGTGAGCGGGAGGAAGATGCTCCCTTTTAAAAAATACTATCTCATATTCTTGCAAGGAAATAATATCTCGTTGATCAAGAAAAAGAAGTTTGATGATTACTTGTTGGTTCAAGAATAATAGTTTTGCCATCTTACCTTGAGAGTGAGCATCCACAATGCTTGTGGGGGCTACGCGAGTAGACACAACTTGAAAATTTGGCATAAAGCTTGTGTCCTTAAGGACCGAGCTAGCAACTGTGCGACCAATGTGGCGTGGGCAGGTGTAGTGTAGCAAGACAGGTGTCAGGTGGTGTGGCGCGGGTGGTGTCTCTCGGTGGCATGGCGACACGTTCCTTCGTCGATGGGTCAGGGCTAGCATGGTGCTACACTATCGATGCCCTCAAGGTCAGATATGCGCGCATGTTGTGGTGGTGATGGGTCCCGAGTTTTCCCCTTTTTGGGCCCAAGCGAGCAACTGTACCAATTGGCTGGGTGGCATCCTCATAGCTCACCAGTGGTCAGATCTCCTTCAAGATGCTCTACCTTGCTCAAGCGGGGCTGAGTGGTGGTGTCGGATCACACTTGCCTAGATTTGAACGTAATAGGTGATGGGGCCTGACGTGGGGACCGATGGTTACCATTGCAGGATGGTTGGCAACCATTGGGTTGGACTCATTCTCACCCAAATCCCAGTAAGTCTCACCAATGAGATCTTCATTGAAGGTTTCCCTGGGATCGGGATGGTGTTGCCTTCCCACATGTGCCTCCGGTGGTTGGTGGTAAGTGCGGTGTGGGGTTTGGACTTGGGGCCATGGATGTTGGGGCAATGGCCTCGAAAGGTGAGGCTAAATGGTTGGCTCTATGCTACAATGATGGTGGCATCTCTCCTTGTCTATGTGAGTAGTAGGGGGGTGACCAGTGACTCTGTTGTTGTCGTGACTTCGGTGGCGGTGGCTCGGTAGCCTTGATCTAGAGGCCTCAAGCTAGCGGGAGGGAGGCCTCCCTCGGATTGGGTCAACGAACATGGTATCTCATGTGATATGAGTAACACTCCAAAAAAAGCTCCATGCTCCAACACCGACGTTGGAGCTGATTATGGGTGTCACTTCCCTCTTGGGAGCATTGTTGTGGGTCCCCTTCCCGTCTGAAGGCTCTGGGTGTAAACCCTAGTCCATCTTGTCGGGCTCTAAGGTGGCATGTTACGCCGTCACCCTCTTGGCGGCATCATCGTGGAGCTCAGGTACTCTCTAGTCGCTGCATGTCGGTACCTTCGGGCATGCTCTAATCCTAGCATGTCGATTCTTCGACTATGGAGTGGGGTGCTCTTGTTTATCATGTACCTTTTACATGTGTCCTCGATTTCATGTTCTCTGTCCTTGCTGTCTGCTGGCGGGATCGGTGCTCCATGGCCCGTAGCAATAGGGCAAGCGGGCCTCTCTGGCAATGTCTTGGTTTTCTCCATGCAACAGTATTTGTTGGTTATCCAAGGGGGCACAATTCCATTCATGTATGGCAGTCTAGGTTGCTTCTAGTTAGGTGTGGCTACTTTTGTTTTTCTTGCTCGACTTTGAGTTGGTGGTGTTTTTGCTACTCTCTTGGATGTTAGTTTTTTTATTTTGACTTGCTTGTATGGGGATTTTGAAGGAAATATGCCCTAGAGGCAATAATAAAGTTATTATTTATTTCCTTAATTCATGATAAATGTTTATTATTCATGCTAGAATTGTATTAACCGGAAACTTAGTACATGTGTGAATACATAGACAAAACCTATATAGTCCCTAGTATGCCTCTACTAGACTAGCTCATTAATCAAAGATGGTTAAGTTTCCTAACCATAGATATGTGTTGTAATTTGATGAAAGGGATCACATCATTAGGAGAATGATGTGATGGACATGACCCATCTGTTAGCTTAGCATTATGATCGTGTTAGTTTCATTGCTACTGCTTTCTTCATGACTTATACAAGTTCCTCAGACTATGAGATTATGCAACTCCTGAATACCAGAGGAACACTTTGTGTGCTACCAAACGTCACAACGTAAAAGGGTGATCATAAAGGTGCTCTACAAGTCTCTTCGAAGGTGTTTGTTGGGCTGGCATAGATCGAGATTAGGATTTGTCACTCCGTGTTTCGAAGAGATATCTCTGGGCCATCTCGGTAATACTCATCACTATAAGCCTTGCAAGCATTGTGACTAATGAGTTAGTTGCGGTATGAAGTATTACGGAACGAGTAAAGAGACTTGCCGGTAACGAGACTGAACTAGGTATTGAGATACCGACGATCGAATCTCGGGCAAGTAACATACCGATGACAAAGGGAACAACGTATGTTGTTATGCGGTTTGACCGACAATGATCTTCGTAGAATACGTAGGAACCAATATGAGCATCCAGGTTCCTCTATTGGTTATTGACCAGAGATGAGTCTCGGTCATGTCTACATAGTTCTCGAACCCGTAGGGTCCGCACGCTTAACGTTTGATGACGATTGTTATTATGAGTTTATGTGTTTTGATGTACCCAAGATAGTTTGGAGTCCCGGATGTGATCACGGACATGACGAGGAGTCTCGAAATGGTTGATACATAAAGATTAATATATTGGACTGCTATATTCGGACACTGGAAGTGTTTAGGGTGATTTCGAAGAAAACCGGAGTGTCGGAGGGGTTACCGGACCCCCCCCCCTCGGGGAAGTATTGGGCCTTAGTGGGCCTTAGGGGAGAGAGAGGGCAGCAGCCCAGGAGGTGCCCCCCCACCAAAGGGGAGTCCAAATTGGACTAGGGAAGGGGGCGCAGCCCCTCTTTCCCTCTCCCTCTCCCTCTCCTTCCTTCCCCCTTCCCCCTCCTAGTTGGACTAGGAAAGGAGGAGTCATACTCCTACTAGGAGGAGGACTCCTCCCCTCCTTGGCGCGCCCCAAGGGCCGGCCAGCCTCCCCCTTTCTCCTTTATATAAGGGGGCAGGGGGCACCCTAGGACACACAAGTTGACATTCTTTAGCCGTGTGCGGTGCCCCTCTCCACAGTTACACACCTGGGTCATATCGTCGTAGTGCTTAGGTGAAGCCCTGCATATGCCGGTAACTTCATCATCACCGTCACCATGCCATCGTGCTGACGAAACTCTCCCTCGACCTCAACTGGATCAAGAGTACGAGGGACGTCCCCGAGTTGAACGTGTGCTAATCGTGGAGGTGCCGTACGTTCGGTGCTAAGATCGGTCAGATCGTGAAGACGTACGACTACATCAACCGCGTTGTTATAACACTTCTGCATTCGGTCTATGAGGGTATGTGGACACACTCTCCCCTCCCGTTGCTATGCATCACCATGATCTTGCGTGTGCGTAGGAATTTTTTTGAAATTACTACGTTCCCCAACAGTGCTATAAGAGCCAGGTTTATGCGTAGATGTTATATGCACGAGTAGAACACATAGAGTTGTGGGCGATAATAGTGATACTACTTACCAGCATGTCATACTTTGATTCGGCAGTATTGTTGAATGAAGCGTCTCAGGCCAACATTACGCGTACACTTACGCGAGACTGGTTCTACCGACGTGCTTTGCACATAGGTGGCTGGTGAGTGACTATTTCTCCAACTTTAGTTGAATCGAGTGTGGCTACGCCCGGTCCTTGTTGAAGGTTAAAACAACACACTTGACAAAAAATTGTTGTGGTTTTGATTCGTAGGTAAGAATGGTTCTTGCTAGAAGCCCGTAGCAGCCACGTAAAACTTGCAACAACAAAGTAGAGGATGTCTAACTTGTTTTTGCAGGTCTTGCTGTGATGTGATATGGTCAAGCATGATGTGATATAAATTGTTGTATGAGATGATCATATTTTGTAACAAAGTTATCGGCAACTGGCAGGAGCCATATGGTTGTCGCTTTATTGTATGCAATGCAATCGTCATATAATTGTATTGCTTTATCACTAAGCGGTAGCGATAGTCGTAGTAACAATAGTTGGCGAGATGACAACGATGCCACGATGGATATCAAGGTGGAGATCATGAGGATGCTTCAATGATGGAGATCATGAGCACAAGATGATGATGGCCATATCATGTCACATATTTTGATTGCATGTGATTATAAGATCATCCCTTATTTTGCTTAGAACGTCGATAGCATTATAAGATCATCCCTTACTAAATTTCAAGGTACAAGTGTTCTCGCTGAATATGCACCGTTGCTACAGTTCGTCGTGCCAAGACACCACGTGATGATCGGGTGTGATAATCTCTATGTTCACATACAATGGGTGCAAGCCAGTTTTGCACACGCAGAATACTCGGGTTAAACTTGACGAGACTAGCATATGTAGATATGGCCTCGGAACACTAAGACCGAAAGGTCGAGCGTGAATCATATAGTAGATATGATCAACATAGTGATGTTCACCATTGAAAATTACTCCATCTCACATGATGATCGGACATGGTTTAGTTGATTTGGATCACGTGATCACTTAGACGATAAGAGGGATGTATATCTAAGTGGGAGTTCTTAAGTAATATGATTAATTGAACTTTAATTTATCATGAACCTAGTACTTGATAGTATTTTTCATGTCTATGTTGTTTTAGATCAATGTCTCATGCTACCGTTCCTTTGAATTTTAATGCGTTCCTAGAGAAAGCTAAGTTGAAAGATGATGGCAGCAACTACATGGACTGGGTCCGTAACTTGAGGATTATCCTCATTGCTGCACAGAAGAATTACGTCCTGGAAGCACCGCTAGGTGCTAGGCCTGCTGTTGATGCTACTGATGACGTTAAGAATGTCTGGCAGAGCAAAGCTAATGACTACTCGATAGTTCAGTATGCCATACTTTACGGCTTAGAATCGGGACTTCAACGACGTTTTGAACGTCATGGAGCATATGAGATGTTCCAAGAGTTGAAGTTCATATTTCAAGCAAATGCCCGAGTTGAGAGATATGAAGTCTCCAACAAGTTCTACAGCTGCAAAATGGAGGAGAATAGTTCTGTCAGTGAACACATACTCAAAATGTCTGGGTATCATAATCACTTGACTCAGCTGGGAGTTGATCTTCCAGTTGATTGTGTCATTGACAGAGTTCTTCAATCACTGCCACCAAGCTATAAAGGCTTCGTGATGAACTATAATATGCAAGGGATGGACAAGACTATTCCCGAGCTCTTCGCGATGCTAAAGGTCGCGGAGGTAGAAATCAAAAAGGAGTATCAAATGTTGATGGTCAATAAGACCACTAGTTTCAAGAAAAAGGGCAAAGGGAAGAAAGGGAACTTCAAGAAGAACGGCAAAAAGGTTGCTGCTCAAGAGAAGAAACCCAAGTCTGGACCTAAGCCTAAAACCGAGTGCTTCTATTGCAAAGGGAATGGTCACTGGAAGCGGAACTGCCCCAAGTATTTGGCAGACAAGAAGGATGGCAAAGTGAAAGGTATATTTGATATACATGTTATTGATGTGTACTTAACTAATGCTTGCAGTAGCGCCTGGGTATTTGATACTGGTTTTGTTGCTCATATTTGCAACTCAGAACAGGGGCTATGGATTAACGAAGATTGGCTAAGGAGGAGGTGATGATGCGCGTGGGAAATGGTTCAAAAGTCGATGTGATCGCGGTCGGCACGCTACCTCTACATCTACCTTCGGGATTAGTTTTAGACCTGAATAATTGTTATTTGGTGCCAGCGTTGAGCATGAACATTATATCGGGATCTTGTTTGATGCGAGGCGGTTATTCATTTAAATCAGAGAATAATGTTTGTTCTATTTATATGAGTAATATCTTTTATGGTCATGCACCCCTGCTAAGTGGTCTATTTTCTTGTTGAATCTCGATAGTAGTGATACACATATTCATAGTGTTGAAGCCAAAAAAGATTGAAGTTTAATAATGATAGTGCAACTTACTTGTGGCACTGCCGTTTGGGTCATATCGGTATAAAGCGCATGAAGAAACTCCATGCTGATGGACTTTTGGAATCACTTGATTATGAATCACTTGGTGCTTGCGAACCGTGCCGTATGGGCAAGATGACTAAAACTTCGTTCTCCGAAACAATGGAATGAGCTACTGCTTCATTGGAAATAATGCATACCTATGTATGTGGTCCAATGAGTATTGATGCTCATGGTGGGTATCTTTATTTTCTGACCTTCACAGATGATTTGAGCAGATATGGTTATATCTACTTAATGAAGCATTAGTCTAAAACATTTGAAAAGTTCAAAGAATTTCAGAGTGAAGTGGAAAATCATTGTAACAAGAAAATAAAGTTTCTATGATCTGATCGTGGAGGAGAATATTTGAGTTACGAGTTTGGTCTTCATTTGAAACAACATGGGATAGTTTCACAATTAACGCCACCTGGAACACCACAGCGAAATGGTGTGTCCGAACGTTGTAATCGTACTTTATTAGATATGGTGTGATCTATGATGTCTCTTACTGATTTACCGCTATCATTTTGGGGTTATGCTTTAGAGACGGCTGCATTCAGTTTAAATAGGACGAAATCAAAATCCGTTGAGACGACGCCTTTTGAATTGTGGGTTGGTAAGAAACCAAAGTTGTCGTTTCTTAAAGTTTGGGGCTGCGATGCTTATGTGAAAAAGTTTCAACCTGATAAGCTCGAACCCAAATCGGAGAAGTGCGTCTTCATAGATACCCAAAGGAAACTGTTGGGCACACCTTCTATCACAGATCCGAAGGCAAAATCTTTGTTGCTAAGAATGGATCCTTTCTAGAGAAGGAGTTTCTTTTGAAAGAAGTGAGTGGGAGGAAAGTAGAACTTGATGAGGTAACTGTACATGCTCCCTTATTGGCAAGTAGTTCATCACAGAAATCAGTTCCTGTGATTCCTACACCAATTAATGAGGAAGCTAATGATGATGATCATGCAGCTTCAGATCAAGTTACTACCGAACCTCATAGGTCTTCCAGAGTAAGATCCGCACCAGAGTAGTGCGGTAATCCTATTCTAGAAGTTACGTTACTAGACCATGATGAACCTACGAACTATGAGGAAGCGATGATCAGCCCAGATTCCGCAAAATGGCTTGAGGCCATGAAATCTGAGATGGGATCCATGTATGAGAACAAAGTGTGGACTTTGGTGGACTTGCTCGATGATCGGCAAGCCATAGAAAATAAATGATCTTTAAGAAGAAGACCGACACAGACGGTAATGTTACTGTTTACAAAGCTCGACTTGTTGCGAAAGGTTTTCGACAAGTTCAAGGAGTTGACTATGATGAGACTTTCTCACCTGTAGCGATGTTTAAGTCTGTCTGAATCATGTTAGCAATTGCTGCATTTTATGATTATGAAATTTGGCGAATGGATGTCAAAACTGCATTCCTGAATGGATTTCTGGAAGAAGAGTTGTATATGATGCAACCGGAAGGTTTTGTCGATCCAAAGGGTGCTAGCAAAGTGTGCAAGCTCTAGTGATCCATTTATAGACTGGTGCAAGCCTCTCGGAGTTGGAATAAACGCTTTGATAGTGTGATCAAAGCATATGGTTTTATACAGACTTTTGGAGAAGCCTGTATTTACAAGAAAGTGAGTGGGAGCTTTGTAGCATTTCTAATCTTATATGTAGATGACATATTGTTGATTGGAAATGATATAGAATTTCTGGATAGCATAAAGGGATACCTGAATAGAGTTTTTCTATGCAAGACCTTGGAGAAGATGCTTACATATTGGGCATCAAGATCTATAGAGATAGATCAAGACACTTAATTGGACTTTCACAAAGCACTTACCTTGATAAAGTTTTGAAGAAGATAAAAATGGATCAGTCAAAGAAAGGGTTCTTGCTTGTGTTACAAGGTGCAAAGTTGAGTCAGACTCAAAGCCCGACCACCGCAGAAGATAGAGAGAAAATGAAAGTCATTCCCTATGCTTCAGCCATAGGTTCTATCATGTATGCAATGCTGTGTACCAGACCTGATGTATGTCTTGCTATAAGCATAGAAGGGAGGTACCAAAGTAATCCTGGAGTGGAACACTGGACATCAGTCAAGAACATCCTGAAATACCTTAAAAGGACTAAGATATGTTTCTCGTTTATGGAGGTGAAAAAGAGCTCGTCGTAAATGGTTACGTCGATGCAAGCTTTGAACTGATCCGGATGACTCTAAGTCGCAAACCGGATATGTATTTTTATTGAATGGAGGAGTTGTCGGTTGGTACAGTTCCAAGCAGAGCATCGTGGCGGGATCTACGTGTGAAGCGGAGTACATTGCTACTTCAGAAGTAGCAAATGAAGGAGTTTGGATGAAGGAGTTCATATCCAATCTAGGTGTCATACCTAGTGCATCGGGTCCAATGAAAATCTTTTGTGACAATACTGGTGGATTTGCCTTGGCAAAGGAATCCAGATTTCACAAGAGAACCAAGCACATCAAGAGATCCTTCAATTCCATCCATCATCAAGTGTTGGAAGGGGACATAGAGATTTGCAAGATACACACTGTCGGATTTCGGGTTCCGGCAGACCCTCTAGGTTCGAACTCTGGGGTGCACGCGGGGATCGCACCTCCTACCTACCTGCGTCTCGTCGCCTCGCAAGGATCTAAACTACACGAAGAACAACACAAGGGACGCGAGGTTTATACTAGTTCGGGCCACCATTATGGTGTAATACCCTACTCTAGTTTGTGGTGTGGTGGATTGCCTCTGGGGCGGATGATGAGCAATACAAGGAAGAACTACCTCGCGAGGGGTGTTCTTGTGTTGGTGGTTCTGGCTAGGGTTCTACTGCCCGATCTCTCTGCTCGATCTCCAGATGCCTCTCGGAGGTCTAGATGCCTCTACCCTCGGGGGTGGCTAGTCCTATTTATAGGCGGAGGCCCTGGGCCTCTTCCCAAATATTGAGCGGGAAGGGCGCCAACAATTGGCCATTTTGAAGGGGAACATCTAGTACACTTATCCTAACTAAAGTTGGTCCTTGCCTACCAAAGACTCTGGTGGTGACGCCGGCTTGGGCTACACGATGACCTCCATCCTGCCGTTTTGTTGGTCTTGGTCTTGTTGCACCGAAATGGTTGCCTTTGCTTGATACTCTTGCCTGCACTTGCTCCCTTTGCACCAAAGAGGAAACAAGGACTATGCGCAGGCTGGCGCCCGCCTGGCTCCTGCCTGGCCTTGGTCGTCATGGCTTGCGCCATGGGCACCTCGTGAGGTACCCTTCCTTGATCTCTCCGCCTCCTCGCGAGCCAGCCTGATGAGGCCGTGCCTGAGGAAGCTTCATGTCGTCCGCCCCGCGAGGCTTGGCCCCTCGCGAGGGTCTTGAGCTCCTGTTGATGAAGATGGGCCATACCGGGCCACCCCTTGAGCCACGCCGCAGGCCGCAGGCAGGAAAGTTTGGGTACCCCCGTTCCCAGAACGCCGACAGTAGCCCCCGGGCCCAAGGCGCGCCTGGACTTGGCTTAGCCAAGAAGCGAAGGGGCAAGTGCGAAGCGCCATGGGCCCCAACAGCCTGCGGCCTTGAGCGCCGCGTGGCGGTTGATTGGACATGGGCATCCCTGTTCCCCAGGCTTCCTTATTTTGCACCCGGCTCGGCGGACCCGTAGTTGTACACAGTCATCCCTCTTCTCGTCGCTTGTGCGTCCCCTTCTCTTCTTCCTCCAGAGCTCTAATCTCCGCTTCCAATCCAATCTCGAACCCTCCCCTTCCTGTCGTCATGGCGCCAACGAAGAAAGGGAAGGGGAAAAATCCAGTGTCCTCGCCCCGTTTGCTGCCGTCGACGGCTCCCGCCGTCGATCAGTCGATCATACTCAATCTGGAAGCTTTGGGCAAGGTCAGTTCCGCCCTTGCCACCACCTTCAACGAGTGTGGGAGTACGACAATCTGGCCCGCGTCCCACTTCTCCATTGACAGAATAGCCACCGAGGTCCGGTACTTCACTGACGAACTATGGGCGGGGCTGGTTCCCCCTTTTTCCGATTTCTTCAACGCTGTGCTTTCCCATTACCAGATTCACATGATGCATTTGGGTCCTGAATCCATTACTCTCCTTGCCGTCTTCGCTTTTGTCTGCGAGGCGATGATGGGCATTCCTCCTTTGGTTGCCTTGCTGCGCCACTTCTTCTCTCTGCGTCTCGGTGATGCCTCCCAATGTTTAGGATGCGTGAGCTTCTTTGCCGCACCAGAGGCGGCGGCCTCGGGGATTGACTTCAGCCTTCCTCCGCCCGCGGCTGGGTTCCGAGAGCGGTGGCTGTATGTGGATGTCGGAGTATTCAGCCCCCTGCTCTCGGAGCAAACCTTGCCTGTTGTCCCTAACTCGGGATGGGGCCATGAGGCGCTCACGAGCCCTCGGCTCGCCTTCGTCTGGCGTCGCTTCGCGAGTTTGAGGGCGCTTGGTGTGACGGCACCCAAGGTGGTGAAAGAGTTCCTCCAGTGCCGCATTGCCCCCCTCCAGCGTCATTCCCGCTGGATGTGGGCCTTCGGGGGTCGTGAAGACCGCATGAGGCTCCAGAAGGAGGATCTGGCACCTGAAGTGCTAAGGAAGGTTCTTGTTATTTTGACCGGGGATCCTTCCCCTGGCAGCGTCCGGCAAGGAGGTGCCTTGTTGTATCTTTTCTCAAGCAGGGATGATTTCGTGAGGCAGATGCCTAGCTTCGACGAGTGGGGGCTACGCCCAGCAGGCCTCGTGGGGCCTCGCGAGAACCCAGTTGCAGTGGTTGCCCTCCCGGTCGCCCGTGGCGGTCCTTCCTCGAGTGGTGGAGCTGGGAGGCAAGGGCCGCCAGGGGCTGAGGGAGCCGCCGTCGGGATAACTGCGTCGCACAGAACCCCCAAGGTGGCGGCTCCTGAGGATGGCCCAGCAGCGACCGAAGGCGTTGAGCTGCGCCCGGCGGCTTCCGTGGTTGGGGCCCCTGAGGCCCCAGCCACCCTCAATGGGGCGGCGTCTGGCGGTGTGCCCTAGGGTGACGTCCCTGACGCCGGCCACCCTGGTGCTTCTTCCTTGCCGCCGACTGATCCTTGCGCCGAGCTCCTAGGCCGCTTCCGCGTGGACTTCGAGGCTCTCCGGAAGAGAAGGGAGTCCTTGGGTGGCGATGATTACCCTTGCCGCCTGCTGAAGCGCAGGAAGTACTTCGCCATCGACGAGTAAGCCTTCTTTCTCCTTAATCCTTTGCCTTCCCGTTGATCCATCTGACCATTGCCCTACAGGACCCTTCCTGCCGAGTTTACGGAGACGGCTAAGGAGTCATCTCCCCAGGCCCCGCCCTCTCCACCGACTCCAAGCGTACCGAGCTCGAGTGCTACCCTGGAGGTGAGGTCGGTTGGAGAGGTGGGCCATCCTGCGGTGCGTCTTGATCCTGTGTTCTTCGCACCCCTCCTTCGTGAGCCCTTTCAGGGCATATCCTGCCTGTCCCGGGCCTTGGTTGTGGACGGCGACTGGCTGGGGTCTTCCTCGCATTCTTCCCGGGAGGGCGAACGGGCTCAGGGCCAAGCTTCTGGCGGGATGCGCCCGGCCATCACGATGGCGCCAGCTCCCAGCCCCCTGCCCAGAGGGGGTATGTCAGTTCGTGGCCCTCCGCGTGAGCCGAGGGCGGAGGACGACGTGGAAGACGGGCTTGAGCGCGCTCGGGAGCGCCGCGCCCTTCGCCAAGGGTTTCTTCAGAGGGCGTCCGACGTAGTGAGCCAGCTCGGTGTAGAGCTTGTCATTGAGGACGCGCGCCTTGAGGCTGAGGGATTGCGCCTTGCTGAAGAGAGGTGCAAGCTGAAGGCGGCCATTGCCCTTGCGCGCTAACAACGCGACCTTGACGATGTGAAGGCCAAAGCATCGCTGGTGGTGACTCGGGAGGCCTGCTCCCAAGCCGATGAGGGGGCTCAGGAGGCTGACCGGCGACACGAGGCCGCAGAGGAGCGTGCCCGGGAGCTCCAGGCCCGGAGTAACTCCCTGGAGCAGCAGGTGGAGCTGCATGAGGCGGCCCTTGCATCGATGAAGGGGGCGTCGGTCGACCAGGCAGAGCTCCAGAAACGTGAGGAAGCACTGATGCTGGAGGCCGCTGAGCGTTCTCGTGACCTGGAGCGGCTGGAGACGAGAGAGCGCCTGGTGGCGCAGGCGGAGGATGACGTCGCCGCGCGAGAAGCCTGAATCCTGGAGGAGGTTGAGCACCGGGTGGCGGAGGTGCGCTCGAACCTCGGGCGTGCGTACGAGGAGAGGCTGGAGCTGACCAGGGTCGAAGCAGAAGGCAGGACCATCACCCTGAGGGACAAGCTGGATGAAGCGACGTGGCGCGCTGATGCTGCCGGTGCCGCCCTTTGCGCTGCACAGGGGGAGCTGGCCTCCTCCCGCGCCGAGGTGCTTCTTCTCCAGCAGAGAGTTGATGCGGCTGAGGCTGTTGCACAGCGGAACGAGGATGAGATTCTCCAGCGGCAGACCTTGGAGCACATGCATGGCCCTATGCTCCTCACGCTCCGGGAGAGAGCCAACAGGGCCCTGGGCAATATCTGCGAGGCAGCCATTGAGCAGCCTCATGTGGTCAACTATGTCGGCAACCTTCAGTTCTTCACTGATGTGGTGACGCAGCTAGAAGCTCAATCGGGCAGGGGCGACAGGTTGGTGGAGGAGAGGAGCCGTGCCCTGCTTGGGCGTGCCTTTCTCGCGTCTTCAGTCATCTTCAGCACATGGATCCCCACTTTGATTTTGATGCCGCCATCGCCCCGGTACCCCTGGCCGTCCGGGGCGACCTGGCACACTGGGTGGAAGACAACGTAGACGCCCTCGTCAGGGCCTTCACCGCTGATAACGACGGGGTGGTCGTGGTTGCTGATGAGGGCAGCGTGGTGAACGGCCCGGACGCTGCCGACGACGACGTAGAGAGTGATGGTGAGGCCAGCGACGATCCAGGTGGCGCCCTCGAGGATGCATTGGGGGATTTATATGATTGACCGTGTGTTGCTCCTGTTTTTATCCTGCACAGAGAGAGCTCGGGCTTGGCCCTGAAGGTAGTGAGAGCATTTTGGGGAGGGGGAGCCCCTCATGTAAGAAACTCGTGTTTAGCGTAATTGTAAACATGACGTTGCCTGTATGACTGCGCCGAGCGATTAACCTTGCGATGAGTCAGTTTGCTTGCTTACCCTTGACCCTCATGGGCCCTGAGCGAGCTCGGGGGTGGGCCGTGGTGTCCTGAGTGCCTTCCGAATGAATCCATTGAACCTATAGCGAAAGCCTCCTGAGAAGGCGCGATAGCGGCAGTCTGGGCTGCGTGCACGCTGGGCCTGGCCCAACTCGCGAGAGGCTCGCGAGGGGAGGCAGCTGAAGCTGGACGGGTGCAAAGCGGCAGCCTGAACACAAGAGATTGCTCGAACGAGACTAAACACCCCTTCCCCAACACACGCAAGTCTCAAGCTCAAATCCAACTTAAATTCAAACAAGGGAGAAAACGACAAAAAGGCAAGAAATAAAGCAGAAAGGCCGCGTCCGACACCTAGTCTAGTCTTCGACGTCTTCTCACCAGCGCGGAGCTAAGTGCTGCCACTGGGCGTGGGCGGGAGCCCCCGAGGCCCGAGGGCGGCTCTCCGGAGACTCCGGGGCGTGTACAGCCCCACTCATTATTACGTGAGAGTGTCATGGGGCGGCGAGCTTCATAGGCAGTGGCCTTCTTCACAGGTACCGGCCTTGCTTCATATCGCCAGATGAGGGCCCCGCCTTGCGCCACACTCTATTGCCATCGACGACAGCCGGAGACCGAGGACGCCACCGATGGGATAGAGCGGTCGCCGGCGGTTCCCCCGACGACCACGGGTCCTCTGCCGGGGGCAGGCCCTGAGGCACCTCCCCGGTAGAGGGCCTACCTCCTGAGGACGCCTTGCTCCGAATGCCGCGCTGGTGATGCCGGATCTCGGCCCCTTTCCTGCAGCTCCCGGTGCCCTCCTCCTGAGGGGTAGGAGGCTGCTGGATTGGGGCAGCCATCCGCTGAGACGACTTGTACCTCCTGTGACCCATGGTTAGCGTATGCCTGTTCCTGAGGAATTAATGGTACCCGGTAGCTGTTGCCTCCAGCGTGGTCGATGGGGCTTCCCCGGGGCTCCTGAAAGAGCTCAGCTTCTGGTGTTTCTTCCCCCCAGCTTGGGTCGAGAAACGAGCCATGGTCTTCCTCCTGTGTGTGCCCTTGGTCCATCATGTGGGGCACGTACGCTTCCGGGGCTGCCGCCCCGAATGCTTCGCCGTAGTGCCCCGTGTGCCACGCAGTCCTGCTTGATGTGCCATCCTGGGGGTGGTAGCGCGGTGGTCCACTGGGACCGTGGGCTGTGGCGAGTCCTCCTTCGCTGGCCGGGGGCGGAGGCGGTGTTGTTGTTAGCCCGGTGCTGATGGCCAGGTTGGCGTTGGGGTAGCCCTGGAATCCGCTCAGGGCGGCGCGAGCGCGTGCGGGACCCCCATGCTGTCCGCCTTGGACCTGAGGCTGTGGCTGGGTGCAGAAGGGGTGAGCCCCCGAGGCGGCGAAGCCCAGGAGCTCTGCCACCCGCTCCAACAGCACGTCATGGCCGCCCTTCAACAGCCTACATTGCAGCAACTCTCGAGCCACCATGAGCGCGGCCCTTGAGTTCGCCTGCTCTCACTGGGTGTATGTCACTGTGGCCGCGGCGTGGCTTGAGGCCCTCGCCGCTGACCGCACCTGCCGCGGCGTGAGAGCTGACGTCGCCTGACTGCGTCGCCCGCGGCCCGCGGTGCCCTGCGGACCGCGGGCTGCCTGGGGCACAGGGTTGAGGTTGCCTTGGGCGAGCGGCTCTGCGCGCACGGGCCAGGCCGCCCAGGGATCGGGATTGCATGTTGGGTCGCCGGACATGATGATGACGATGTGACGGGACGCGAGGTAGCGGGTGAGGGATTCCGGCGCACCCATACCTGGCGCGCCAAATGTCAGATTTTGGGTTCCGGCAGACCCTCTAGGTTTGAACTCTGGGGTGCACGCGGGGATCGCACTTCCTACCTACCTGTGTCTCGTCGCCTCGCAAGGATCTAAACTACACGAAGAACAACACAAGGGACGCGAGGTTTATACTAGTTCGGGCCACCATTGTGGTGTAATACCCTACTCTAGTTTGTGGTGTGGTGGATTGCCTCTGGGGCGGATGATGAACAATACAAGGATGAACTGCCTCGCGAGGGGTGTTCTTGTGTTGGTGGTTCTGGCTAGGGTTCTACTGCCTAATCTCTCTGATCGATCTCCCGATGCCTCTCGGAGGTCTAGATGCCTCTACCCTGGGGGTGGCTACTCCTATTTATAGGCGGAGGCCCTGGGCCTCTTCCCAAATATTGAGCGGGAAGGGCGCCAACAATTGGCCATTTTGAAGGGGAACATCTAGTACAGTAATCCTGACTAAAGTTGGTCCTCGCCTGCCAAAGACTCTGGTGGTGACGCCGGCTTGGGCTCCACGATGACCTCCGTCCTGCCATTCTGTTGGTCTTGGTCTTGTTGAACCGAAATGGTTGCCTTTGCTTGATACTCTTGCCTGCGCTTGCTCCCTTTGCACCAAAGAGGAAACAAGGACTCTGCGCAAGTCGGCGCCCGCCTGGCGCCCGCCTGGCCTTGGTCGTCATGGCTTGCATCATGGGCACCTCGTGAGGTACCCTGCCTTGATCTCTCTGCCTCCTCGCGAGCCAGCCTAATGAGGCCATGCCTGAGGAAGCTTCCTATCGTCCGCCCCGCAAGGCTTGGCCCCTTGCGAGGGTCTTGAGCTCGTGTTGATGAAGATGGGCCATACCGGGCCACCCCTTGAGCCACGCCGCAGGCCGCAGGCAGGCAAGTCTGGGTACCCCCGTTCCCAGAACGCCAACACACACAAATCTGAATGTTGCAGAGCCGTTGACTAACCCTCTCTCACAAGCAAAACATGATCAGGACCAAAGCTCCATGGGTGTTAGAATCATTACTATGTAATCTAGATTATTGACTCTAGTGCAAGTGGGAGACTGAAGGAAATATGCCCTAGAGGCAATAATAAAGTTATTATTTATTTCCTTAATTCATGATAATGTTTATTATTCATGCTAGAATTATATTAACCAGGAACTTAGTACATGTGTGAATACATAGACAAAACCTATAGTCCCTAGTATGCCTTTACTAGACTAGCTCGTTAATAAAAGGTGGTTAAGTTTCCTAACCATAGACATGTGTTGTCATTTGATAAATGGGATCATATCATTAGGAGAATGATGTGATGGACATGACCCATCCATTAGCTTAGCATTATGATCGTGTTAGTTTCATTGCTACTGCTTTCTTCATGACTTATACAAGTTCCTCAGACTATGAGATTATGCAACTCCCGAATACCGGAGGAACACTTTGTGTGCTACCAAACGTCACAACGTAAAAGGGTGATTATAAAGGTGCTCTACAGGTGTCTCCGAAGGTGTTTTTTGGGTTGACATAGATCAAGATTAGGATTTGTCACTCCGTGTTTCGGAGAGGTATCTCTGGGCCCTCTCGGTAATACTCATCACTATAAGCCTTGCAAGCATTGTGACTAATGAGTTAGTTGTGGGATGAAGTATTACGGAACGAGTAAAGAGACTTGCCGGTAATGAGATTGAACTAGGTATTGAGATACCGACTATCGAATCTCGGGCAAGTAACATACAGATGACAAAGGGAACAACGCATGTTGTTATGCGGTTTCACCGATAAAGATCTTCGTAGAATATGTAGGAACCAATATGAGCATCCAGGTTCCGCTATTGGTTATTGACCGGAGATGAGTCTCGGTCATGTCTACATAGTTCTCAAACCCGTTGGGTCCGCACGCTTAACATTCGATGATGATTGTTATTATGAGTTTATGTGTTTTGATGTACCGAATATAGTTCGGAGTCCCAGATGTGATCACACACATGATGAGGAGTCTCGAAATGGTCGAGACATAAAGATTAATATATTGGATGGCTATATTTGGACACCGGAAGTGTTCCAAGTGATTTCGGAGAAAACCGGAGTGCCGGAGGGGTTACCGGAACCCCCGGGGAAGTATTGGGCCTTAGTGTCCCTTAGGGGAGAGAGAGAGGGCAGCAGCCCAGGAGGTGCCCCCCCCCGCCCGCCAAGGGGAGTCCGAATTGGACTAGGGAAGGGGGCGCGGCCCCTCTTTCCCTCTCCCTCTCCCTCTCCTTCCTTCCCCCTTCCCCCTCCTAGTTGGACTGCGAAAGGAGGAGTCCTACTCCTACTAGGAGGAGGACTCATCCCCTCCTTGGCGCGCCCCAAGGGCCGGCCGACCTCCCGCCTTGCTCCTTTATATACGGGGGCAGGGGGCACCCTAGGACACACAAGTTGACATTGTTTAGCCGTGTGCAGTGCCCCCCACTACAAAAAAATACACTTCCATGATGATACGTGTTTGTCACAGTAGGTCACGTTTTCTGTCATGCATGTACATCCATGACAAACTTATGACAGAATCAAGATAGTCATACATGTGCTGTCATAGAAGTGTTCCATGACGTTACCAAAATTATTATCACGGAAGTGTCCACTTCCATGATGATAAATCGCGCGTCACGGAAGTGCTTTCGTTAAGGGTGACCGACACGTGGCATCCACCACAACGGAACGCCGTTAAGCTATCGGGTCGGGTTTTGGACCCGATAACCCGTTAACAGCCCCGACCAATGGGGATTTTCCATGTGTAAAATCATCATTGGCTGGAGGAAACATGTGTCGGCTCACCGCTGGGATAGATGTCATCCGCTCATTGGACCGAAGGCGCCTATGATATGGCGACACGTGGCACGGCCCAACAGAGGCCCATTCCTGTGAAAAGGCTGGCCCATTTGACTTGGTCAAAAGGTGGCGGGCCGGCCCACGGAAAGCCTGTTAACGGCCTGTTCGCATATAGCCCATTTACAGCCCGCTAACCCAGGGCCCGTTACTCCCTATCCGAATTAGGCCCAGTAGCGTCATCTGGGCCGTCCAATATGATTCCAGCCTGTTCTAACTTCCGACCCATGTGTGGCCCATGACTTCTTTCGGCCCATATGAGGCCCTTTGTAACTCTTGGCCCATTAACGGCCCGTGGTGAAACTGGCCCATAATGAACAGTGTATCACGTTATACCCATTAACGGCCCGTTATTCCATTGGGCCGTTTCCAGCCCATGTTGTCTTTCGGCCTTTTCAGGGCCCATTGATTCTTGGGCTCATTTGCAGCATTCGGTTACATACGACCCGTTACTGTCATTTTCTGCTTGTGGGCCAAATTCAGCCCGTCGTTACAGTCAGCCCGTTTGCGGACAATTAATACGTTGGGCCGTTTTCATGTAAAAAACCAGTTGGGCTATTTTCATAGAGTTATCAAATATGGCCTATTAATGGCCTGTTATGGTCCACGAATAGTATGGCCCATGATTGGCGAAATGATGATACGCCCCGTAGAAGGCCCATGGATCCTGCGACCCGTATGAGGCCCATGGATAGTACGGCCCGTAGAAGGCCCATGGATCATACGGCCCATAGAAGGCCCATGGACCCTGCGGCCCGCAGAAGGCCCATGGACCCTGCGGCCCGCAGAAGGCCCATGGACCCTAAGGCCCGTATAGAAGGTCGATGGATCCTACGGTCGGAAGAAGGCCCATGGATCATACGGCCTGCATGAGGCCCATGGTTACAACAGTCCGTGTGTTGCCATGATTATTTTGGCCTAGTTACCAAAATAGGCTATTGTGACTACAAGCAAACAACAAAACAAGACAATAAGGAAATAAATAATCAAGAAATTAACGCTAGCCTATTACCACTATTACACATATTACATCCACTGGGCATCAAAGTTCGCCACCAGTGCAAATATAGGGAACAAAGAAGCACATTACATACACTGGCCATCAAAATTGGCCACCAGTGCAAATAAACGCGGTAGCAAAACAAGAGCATAACTGAAACAACTTCAGAAGAGCTCAAGAAAAGTTATCCTGGGTATCCACCATGCTGGCAATAAGCTTAGCAAGCTGATTAGCTTTGTCCTGTTTGGCGCTAAAATCCTCCAACGCTTGCTGTTGCACCAGAAAGTATGCATCTGAATGCTCCAGGGACTTCCGCAGTCCTTCCGCTTCTTGTTGCAACATAGCTGATCGATGTCTTTCAGCTTGTAGTTGAGACTCAAGAAACCGAACTGATTCAGACAGTGAGTTTGAATAGCTTGTGCAAGCGGTAGTGGCCAGTAACTCGAACACTAAACCAAGACAGGACTTTGGGGTTGTCTCGTTGTCTTCAAGATAGTCTTCCTTAGATGTTTTATCAGCTTTGTTGGAGACCAACAAGGATGTGTCACTATCCAGAACCTTATCTGCATTACTTCCTTTACCATTGCTTAATAAGGCACTCTTCCCCAATATTCTGTCAGCATTCTAAAACAAGAAACAAGCAGACACATAACAAGTTTAGCATGTACTAGTATATGAAACTCATTTCGGTGAGCCAGTTCAGTAGTAAGGTGGACAGGATTAAACTACCAAGTCTTCTATTGCCAAGTACTAGTACATAATAAAAGCATCAAACAAACATATATCTATGTCCTATGGTCACTGCATTGTCTTGCCAAATGAAAATAGAGACACGGTTCAAATCATATCAGTTCAAGACAAAGTAGCAGTGAAAGAATACAAAGCGTGGGAAACTACACGGCACAACAAGATTTCAGATGGGTACCACGGGTCTACATGTACAACAACACTATTGGCTCTGTTGTGATGCTAGTAATGTGCATGATATGAAAGTCAACTGTATACACAATTGAAATTGAAATCAACAGAGCTATTGATAAGAGCAAACCTGTTAAAGAAACATGTGTGAACATACCTGCTGTGCCATTGGAGTTTCGATTGGATCCTTCAATTTAAAAATAATTTTGTATGAGTAAATACAGTGATACAAGAGCAAAGCAATCATAGTTAAAAAAAGCGCGCCTAAGCGAGCACTTAAGCGCGCCTAGGCTCTAGGCGTTGGCAAAACGCATTGCGCATAACTATGCATAATATGTGCATAACAGCACATAAGCATGCGCTTTGGTCAGTAAAGCACAAGGCGGTGGCAAAATGCACAATTAACGCCTAGCGCTTTTTTAACTATGATAGCAATGGAATCTTAAATTAGAACAGTTGTTCTTCAGGTTTAGGCACTTGTTCTACATGAACAGAGTACAGTAAGACGCAAGAATATAATACTTAAAAATAGAAAATGAGCTCATAGACCTTACCACATTGTTGGTTTGGGACCAGTACAGAACAAGGCGTTCCCAGTCATCATCCGGTAAATGTGTCTCAAGAGAACGTAAGGGAATTTGATGAGTTTCTTTGCCGGTGAAGTACGTTTTCTTCAGGTAATTCTGATACTGCAACCAAGCATTCTTGACGATAGCAGAGGTATTAGCACAGGTTACCTCATTTTGAGTTTCCAAATCGGTCCTTCTCTATAGAGAAAATGGGAAATTTGTTGTATTATAACCATCATGGAGGTAGGATGTATGGGACGAAGCAAAGTAATTGCCATGAATAACATTACTTACACATAACTCCTGGACAAACACCTGCAACTGGCATTTTCCTTCATCTTCAGTATAATATTTCCAAGATGGGAAGATACGCACATACGATTTAACAACATCAAATGTGATAGATGCTAAACTACGACTAGCTGGTTGTGCTTCCTCCACGGGAATAGGCGTACTAACTGGTGGAGTTGGGGTTTGCCGTGATATTACTGGTCCTTTGGGCACTGGAGTTGCCTTACTAACTGCTCTTGTTTGGGAGCTCTGTGGTGGAGATGGTGCTGTGTCAACAGGAACTGTGTTACTATCGGCTGGGGTTGGGGTTAGATTGGGTGAAGCTGGTTCTTGTGCATGTACAACCGGGGTGCTATCTCCACCAAGAGGTAGCACTGTTTTATTTGAAGACCGTGTTTTTAGTCCGCTAGATACTGGCATCACCCGCTCCAATTTGAATGGCTGATAAACAGGAAACATAGTTGAATGTACAGACATTGTATGAGAGACAGATGCAATAGATAGTGTGCAAAAAAGAGGGCATGAAATAATTGACATGTATATTGTTTAACTAAAACGGATAGCATGACATAATTTCACATATATGATGTCTATCTAAACTAGATAGCATAGCATAACATAATTTAAAGATATCATAAATAACTAAACAGGATCGCATGCTAGGGTTTGCTATATTCACAGTCTCTCACCCTCTCTTCACCAGACCTAAACAAGACTGCATTGGCCTCTTGTCTCTCTCCCCCCCCCCTCACAGCTGGTGAAGGAGGCGTATGTATCCCGTCGCACCGGGAAGGGGAGGAGGTGCAGCGTTCACTCTATCACCTTCGGCGAGGGAGGCAATCCACTGCCGGCTGCGCTGTTCTTTTTCACCCAATGCCTGTGCGGGAGGGCCACCGACCCCTTCTTCCTCTCTGTCATACGTAGTGTGGGCAGATCCGGCCTCCCGCCGCACGCCTTGCCACATCCCGACAACCCTAAGGCATAAGTTTTTTTGAAACCGTCGTTGCTCTAGCTGCATGTGGATCTTTTTCGATCTGTAGTCGAATCTAGGTCTTGGTTCAAAGAGGAAAGAAGGGTGCGGTGGGCTGGAGCAAGAATCTAGGACGTGGTTCAATGAGGAAAGGAGGGGCAGAAAGTAGTATAGACTGGCTATCCAGCCGCTTTGTTGGTCGAAAAGGGAAAAAGGGGGTAACCCAGTACACACATCTGTAAGGAACCGTTCTCTTTGTTGAAAAGGGAAAGAAACTGGGGGGTCAGGTGGTTTGTGCAGGACTAGATTTGCTGCCCTCACATAGGAAAAAGGTTCAAAGAGAACAAATATGGGACCAATGCATATAGGCTGCTTGGCTACATACTCTGCATCACCCATTTATAGGTGTGGATGCTCATGGTGCTGGCATGTCCCATACAGCTATTTTGTTGTTGTTAATCTAAGAATGCCACCGGAAAATTGAAGCAATGCCACTGTTAAAAGTAAATTACATTTTTAACGAATGTTGTTTCAAGAGAATGTCTCTGTTAATATGAATCAATGCAACCGTTTTAGAATGCTACTATCATACTTTGTTTTCCATCCAAGATAAGTTAGATGTTTCCCTTATACCTATTGTTGCTTACAAGGATATCAAAATTAAAGCTCGGTTTTATTCCGACTTCGATTTTAGTTGAACTGCACAAAAGGAGCCAACGTGTCCAAGGCAAACTGCTGCGTTACTGGGTCCAATTGGTCGTTCCACTTTGCAGAAAGAAGCAGTCACTGTTTGTGCTACATTACAGAACGAATGACCAAGAAGCTTTACAGAGTATTATTAGACACCGATGACATGACTAGTCTGCAGAGACAGTTGGCAATTTAAGAAGCTACGACAGGACTCCACGATCATAGGCATTACATATTTTGAATGGGAAAAGCTTGTCAAAGTTTAATCATTGATGTTAGCAAGAAGACGTTAGTTTAATATATTGGAATTGGAAAACCTTGTCAAAATTTGCTCATTGATGTTAGACAGAAGACATGCATTCGATTTTTTTGAGTGGGACGCCCTTGCTGTGAGCAGCGTCGAGTGTTTTTTCCTATTCCTGTGTTCAGTTTAGAAGTAAATAGTTACTCTGCTGAGATATTTCTGTGTTAAGAGTTTGTTCTGAATATTGTCTATGTAATGCCAGGCCTTGTGTTTGATTGCAAAGTTGAGCTTGGAATGTTGTGGCATGCGGCATCACAAGCTATTCATCGTGCCTCCTGAGAATAATGCTTCATATTGTTTTGCATGTCGATCTAATGCCAGTGATTTGCTTGTTAAGAAGATCATCCTCTTCTGTTGTTTTCGTGCTTAAGAAGTTCATCGTTTGATGTTTCATTCATAGCCTATACGACAAGTCGGGTAGGTTAGACGTGAAACCATATGATCTTCCGACCAACTCATGATATTAGGCCGTGATTGGACCGTTGTTTTCCAACCAAAACCGCTTGTAAAACTGACGCTTGTAAATTAAAGCAGATGGTCTCGGCGAAGGCGCTTGGTTGGTCGATTTCGTCTAGTAAAATATTGGAAGTACTTCACACACGATAAAAACGCTGAACGACACTCGGACGATTGCTAATCCAGCTGTTAGCTGTTGTTTCAGCCTTGCCTATGGATGGCATGATATGCACGTCGTGCATGTATCATCTAGTAATGTCTTCCATATAGTAGTGCTCGTAAAATATACACTGGTCTCTCAAATTACACGCGTAACCCGCCGGTTTTACTTACAGACCTTGGGCCCTCGATTTCATTACGCATGTATTTTACGCGTTGTTTCCGATGACGAGTAAATTACACTTGTGTATGTTAATACAGGTTTGAAATAAACCAGAGCTCCCAAGCGCGGCCTTACCGTTTTATGCCATCTCAGTTTCTCGAAGGTGCTCATAGGTGTCCGCTGATCCTGGCTTCCTGAATGAGCAGCGGGCGCTGTATCAGACCATCCGTAGGGCCCGCGAGGCCCTCTCTATTGTCCTTCGAGTTGTTGCGCTCGCCGTGGCGCCGAGCATTGTTAACATCGTCAACAAACATGAGGATTCAGGAGATGAGTTTATTTTGACTGGATGACACTAGGGACACACTAGGGCCATAGCCGTACGTACGCAAGTGCCTCCTTATTATGTACAACTATATTTTTTTGCTTTCTCCTGGTTTCGTGACATCACGGTCCCACACCATTGTCAACATATGTCGTCAATATAAACGAGAGAATTGCACAAGGTGCGGCCAACAGCTGGGACCAAGCAGCTCGAGCACTATTTATGTTTTTGAGGCGTGAGCACTGCAGATTTTTTCTTGGCGATGATTTTGTTGTTGTTCAGAGGAGAGCAGGGTATTAACTGGGCGGGCTGTGGCCCGTCTAGCCCAGGCCAGATATCCAGCCCAGATACTATTTTTTTCCAGATGAAAATGGCTAGCCCAGCTATACATCTTTTTAAGGAATACCCAAGCAAGGTCAACTTGTTATTCTCCGCCCCGCTGGGCTGCAAATCTTTCCTAGGAGGGATGCATTAGGCTTCATAGGAAAATGGGCTTTAAAATAAATAAATGGGATGTAATTATAAAAACTGGGCAGTAACTATAAAAAATGCACCAAACACGAAATTAGTTTATAAAATATTATTTATGGATTTTGAAAATCTTAAATTTTCATTGTTGCGCGCGGAATGTTTTGTTGGATTTTTACGTAATACAAATTTATATTTAATCTGACTAGAAATTTCGGGATAAAAATATTTCGGATCCCATCAAAATGTGGGAAATTTTATTGAATTCTGTCTTCAACGGTTGGTTGAAATTATTAATCATTGTCCTAGCTAGAAAATGGGTTGTAGTTTTAACAAACTGTAAATGGGCTGTTGTAAATTCCATTAGAATTCAAGAATGGGTTGTACATTCTTACAAAACGCAAATGGGCTATAAGTTCTCTGCCACACACTTGTGGGCCTACTAAGTGACGCATCCCCTAAAAATATAAGTTGACGCGTATGCAAGGCTTTGTCAACTTATTATAGTCAACACACGGTTCTAGCAGCAGTGGTCGTTGGATGTCTATACATCAGATGTCGTGCTTCTTCTTCAATCTCGGATATTCTTAGCTTCGGCCGCCCAAAAAATGATTCCTCCCCCTGACATCTGGGGCGCACCGTTTTGAAGGCTGACCTGTGGGCCTACTAAGTTGGAGCGTACCAAGGGCTTTGTCAACTTAGTCAATAATAAATGATTCTAGCTTCAGTGAACGTACGATGTCCATCCACCAGCCGTAGTGCTTCTTCAACCTCTGGTCTTCTTGGTCCAGCCGCCCAAAGCAGCGCCGGTCATGCTGCCTGCTCCTGCCTCCCGTGGCTAGCTGTGCTGCCGCGGAGGCCTCACCGCCCCCATACTACTCCCACCGCTGGCCAGGCCATCCCTCCACTCACCCACACCCCCTGTTATTCTGCGGCGATGGCAGCCTCACACTGCAGCCGAACCAGTGAACCCTCGTACTCCTCTCCGCGCGGGCTTCCACTGTTGCGTCTTCCCCGGCTCCGCGTCGTCCCCTTCCTAGGCCTCGTCGTCGTCCACCGCCCCGGTGCTCTTGGGGCGGCGTGGTCAACGTGGTCAACGACCGACTTCCATCAAAAGAGTATTGTACGTGGAGAGGCTGACAGTTGGGTCCACGGCGGTCGCAAGGAAGTGCCTCCTTATTACGTGCAAAATAATTATTCCTCCACCTGACAGCAGGCACCCACCAGACGGGGCACCTTATTTCGCGAAAAAAAAACGCTTCCCCCCTGACTGTTGGGACCCACCAGCTACACCTTCGCACGCAAGGAAGTGTGTCCTGGCAAAAAAACGATTCGCCCCCCTGACTGTTGGGACCCACCAGCTACATCTTCGCACGCAAGGAAGTGCATCCGGGCAAAACAAAAAACATTCGCCCCCCTGACTACTGGGACCCACCAGCTACACCTTCGCAGGCAAGGAAGTGCTTGACAGTCGGGACCCACCTGGTCGAAGCGTACGTAGCGTTGTCATTCTGGTCGCGAACGTGTACGTACATATATACTGGTGGATGTAGAGGCGCGCACGTGTCGTAGTAGAGGTGCGCACGTGTCGTAGTAGAGGTGCGCACGTAGCATGTACACGTACGTACAGCGGCCAGGGTGCAAGAAAGAAAATACGGCCATGTATGTGTACATACGGGGGGATCTCGAACGCCTACTCGCGCATATATACGTACGGCCAGGGCTCGTGTACATTGGCTGGGTCGGAACGGAGAAACAGCGTCGTCGTCGTGTTCATGGGGAGGCAACGGAATGCGGCGTGTTCATCGGGAGGTAACGGAATGCATGGTCGTGTTCATCGGGAGGGCTTGGACGGAACAGGCGATGGAAATGAGGCCTGGCGTACCGCAGAACAGAGGAAACGGCCTTGCGTTCCACCAGCCACGTTCGAAACGGGATCCTGTTCATCGGGAGGGGTCTGGTGTACCACAAAACGGAGCAAACGGACCTCCTACGGTCGAAACGGGGGTCCTGTTGATCAGGTAGTTCTCTCTCAGAAATGGTAAGTTGGAAGTGTAGGTTTGTTCTGATGGCTCTCTCCACGAATGAAGAGGAGGTGGAGGGGTATATATAGCCTCCACACAAAATCTAACCATTACACACAATTTACCAATCTTGGTGGGACCGAATCAAGAAACTCGGTCAGACCGATTTAGTAAACAATGTGACCGTTAGGGTTTTCGGTGGCACCGAAATGCAACTCGGTAGGACCTATATGATTAGGGTTAGGGCATAACGTAATCTCGGTGAGACCGATTACACAAACTCGGTGAGACTGATTTTGGTAATAAGCTAACCAGAGAGTTGGTCAGGCAAACTCGGTGGGACCGATTACTCAAACTCGGTGGGACCGATTTTGGTAATAAGTTAACCAGAGAGTTTGCATTGTAATCTCGGTAGTACCGATTACTCAAACTCGGTGAGACCGATTTTGGTAATGGACATACACAGAGAGATTACAATCCCATCTCGGTGAGACCGAGATCCCTATCGGTGAGACCGATTTGCCTAGGGTTTGTGGCAGTGGCTATGACATCTGAACTCGGTGGCGCTGGATAGAAAGAATCGGTATGGCCGAGTTGACTTTAGGCTTAGGACATATGTGTGGAAGTGGGAAAGTAGTTGAGGGTTTTGGAGCATATCACTAAGCACTGTGGAGCAAGAAACTCATTAAGCAACACCTCATCCCTCCTTGATAGTATTGGCTTTTCCTATAGACTCAATGTGATCTTGGATCACTAAAATGTAAAATGAAGAGTCTTGAGCTTGAAGCTTGATCCAATCCTTTGTCCTTAGCATCTTAAAGGAATTCCCACATCCTTTAGTCCATGCCACTCCATTGTTGAACTTTTCTGAAACATACTAGATAAAAGTGTTAGTCCAACAAGAGATATGTTGACATTAATTACCAAAACCACCTAGGGAGCACTTGTGCTTTCAATCTCCCCCTTTTTGGTAATTGATGGCAACATACATCAAAGCTTTAGATAAAGATATAAAGAGTAGCAAGTAAAGCTTTGGAAAGACATGTAACAAGCATAGGCTCCCCCTACATGTATGCAATCATGTGCATATGGAATATAGAAGCATGTGAGAGCATAACCATGACAGAGTAGGCAAAGTGTTACATGTATCTTGGCCATATGCATCAGAGCAAAGAATATTAAAGAAAATACCTTCATGCCCATGAGTCCTTCTTGCAAACAATATGTACATCAGCAAGAATTCCTCATACACATGATTGTGATGCATATACTTACCTTGTAGTATTGAGTTGTCTTAGGACGGAATGAACCTGCGTAAACAAGGTTAGATAACACAGATACATCTACTAACCAGAGCAAACAGAATAAACCATAAGAATACCAAGACCGGGATGACATGTAGAGAGTGAGTACTAAGTACCACATTAGATTAGACATGTCCCCAAGAGTAAAGATATGCAATGAATTTAAATGATTTCTTTCCCTTAGATGTCTTGCTCCCCCTGAATCTAGCATGGGATACTGGGAGAAGACAAGGAACAGAAAATCAAAGCTGAAAGATATGAATGAATAGAGCTAATGCAAGCTAATGCAAATAAGCACATATGAACATGTCTTTTCCCCTCAAAAAGACATGTGGCATCTCTCCTCTTGAACACCAAGCATCTGGGATCCTTGAGAAATACTTTCTACTTGAGTATTCTCTCCCCCTGGAGATCTCTTTCTCCCCCTGCGGAGGTGATACAATCCTTCTCTGATGTGATCTCTCTAAG
The DNA here is from genome assembly GCF_018294505.1 of Triticum aestivum. NCBI lineage: Eukaryota > Viridiplantae > Streptophyta > Magnoliopsida > Poales > Poaceae > Triticum > Triticum aestivum. The sequence continues at coordinate 570,975,046 of NC_057798.1, forward strand.
TGATAAGCTTTGATGTGATCTCTCTCTCCCCCTTTGACATCAATTTCCAAGAAGGGTCTTCTGGAATTTGTTGTGAATGGGTTTGGTCCTTGAGCCACAACACAAAGCATTGATAAAAATGTGATGCTTGTAGAGGACAAGATTCATTGAGTGGAGCTAGATCAGAAGAAACACGGAATAAGTGGCAAACTGTTTTTCATGTTGTGAAATCGGTGGCACCGAGTGGTTTGCTCGGTTGTACCGAAAGGATTCAGTTGGACCGAAAACAACAAATCGGTGAAACCGAGTTCATCACAGAGAAAACACTTGTCACCTCACCTCACTAACCTAGTAAGATCTCTCAAAGATTTACAAGGAATTTACTGAATGATATGCAATGAATTGGATGCAGAAAATGCAGAGCAAACAGAAAGAAATCTAGATGAAGTTTTTTTTTGAAAGGGGAAACAAATATGCATGAGACAAATGCAAATACACAGAAAAGAACACAAGAGAACTTCATCTAGAGATGGTCGGCGACAAAGTCACCTATGTTAGAGTATATTGACTTAGGAGTCAAGTGAGATCACTTGATCATAGGTCATACTCATCGTTTAAGCTCAAAATGGGGTTACCATTTTTCGTTTAAGCATCTTGATGTATTCACATCTTGTCGAGTTAATTTAGCTCATGACTTGGAGTAAAGCTTCTCTAAGATGGAATAACATACCTTGGTTGGTGGTGTTGACCATGTAGTTGAACTTGTGTGGGTTGCTCAATGTTGATGTAGCTCATCAAGAGTTGGGAGCGCCACTTGGAATTTGAGTCCATCTACCTACATGGGTTAGTTCTTGCAAGGAAGAGCACTTGTGTATCCAAAAATTACAATCATGAAGCTCAACCTAGAATTTGTCAAATTATATGTTTGAATGGTTTCGTGCTTCCTTGTCTTCAACCACCATTGTGTAGAGACTTGGTGATATAGATATTGCTCAAGATATGAGTAGGTTACAATCTTATGGAATTTGATTCAACCAAGTACCTACATGGGTTAGATAACATACAAGATACAAATATATCCAAGACATAAGATTTTCATCATAAGAGAAAAAATCGAGAATTAGTCATAAGCTCATGTCTTGCATGTATCCAATGGAGTTTCTACTCCAAGTTTGAAGCATCAATGATGTTCAATTCTCCTCTCAACCTGCAAAACACTTTCTCATCAAGAGGGTTAGTGAATATATCCGCTAATTGCTTTTCGGTGCGAACATGCTTAAGATCAATGTCACCCTTAGCAACATGATCTCGAATGAAATGATGACGAACTTCAATATGCTTAGTTCGAGAATGTTGTACGGGATTATGACCAATTTTGATAGCACTTTCATTGTCACAAAGCAATGGAACATGTTTCACATATATCCCATAATCTTTAAGAGTTTGGGTCATCCAAAGTAATTGAGCACAACATGAACCAGCGGCAATGTATTCTGCTTCGGCGGTGGATAAGGATACCGAGTTTTGTTTCTTGGAGGACCAAGACACAAGAGATCTACCAAGAAATTGACAAGTACCCGAAGTGGACTTTCTGTCAACCTTGTCTCCGGCATAGTCCGAGTCGGAGTAGCCAAAAAGATCGAAAGAGGCCCTCTTAGGATACCAAATGCCAAAATTTGGTGTATGAATTAAGTATCTCACTATCCTTTTCACGGCCTTAAGATGACATTCTTTAGGAGCAGCTTGATATCGTGCGCACATGCACACACTTAGCATGATATCGGGACGTGAAGCACATAGATATAACAATGAATCAATCATAGAGTAATAAACCTTTTGATCAACTGGTTCACCATCTTTGGTCAAGTCAAGATGTCCACTAGTAGGCATGGGTGTAGACATACCTTTGCATTCTTGCATATTGAACTTCTTGAATAAGTCCTTAGTGTACTTCATTTGAGAGACAAAAGTACCTTCCTTAGTTTGCTTGATTTGCAACCGAAGAAAGAATTTGAGTTCACTCATCATTGACATCTCAAACTTCTCCGACATTAGCTTTCCAAACTTCTCACTAAAATGAGGGTTAGTTGAACCAAATATAATATCATCAACATAAATTTGGCATACAAATAATTCTCCATTAACCCTTTTAGTAAAAAGTGTGGAATCAATTTTCCCAATTTCAAATCCCTTTTCAAGAAGAAACTTAGTCAAGCATTTATACCAAGCTCTAGGAGCTTGTTTAAGACCATAAAGAGCTTTGTGAAGTTTGTAAACATGATTTGCTTTCTTAGGATTGATAAAGCCGGGAGGTTGTTTAACATAAACTTCCTCCTCTATTTCATCATTTAGAAAAGCACTTTTAATGTCCATTTGGTACAAGGTGATATCATGGTGATTAGCATAGGCAAGTAAGATGCGAATGGACTCAAGTCTAGCAAGAGGAGCGTAAGTCTCACCATAGTCCATACCTTTGACTTGTGTGTAGCCTTGGGCAACGAGACATGCTTTGTTGCGAACTACTTGTCCATCTTCATCTTGCTTGTTGCGAAACACCCATTTGGAACCGATGATGTTGTGGTTGTTGTCGGGCTTCTCAATCAATGTCCAAACTTGGTTCTTCTCAAAGTTGTGTAGCTCTTCATGCATAGCATTTATCCAATCCGGATCTTCCAATGCTTCTTCGACCTTCATAGGTTCAATGCTGGAGATGAAAGAATAGTTTTCATAAAAGTTAGCTAAACGAGTTTTAGAGCGAGTGATTTTCCCGGTTTGAATATCATTGTAGATTTGCTCGACGGGATGGTCTTTAGCAATTCTTGCTCAAACTCGTGAAAGCTTTTTCTTGGTTCTTGGTTGAACTTCTTCTTCATCTTGTTCTTCTTCTTGGCCTTCTTCATTGTTGGCGTTGCTGTTCTCTTGTCGTGGTGGAGAAGGAGGTTGTTGATGTTCATCTTGATGCACTTCCTCGTTTTCTTCATCTTGGTGTGTCCCACTTGTGGATGCTTCCATATCAACTCTTGGTTCACCTTGTCGTGAAGTAGAAGCTTCCACTAGGACGGACGAGGTACTCTCCTTCACCTCCGTTGGACGAACCTTGCCAATAGACAAGTCTTGGATTGCTTCCGAAGGATCTTTGTCTCCTACATCAATTGGTAATTGATCTACTTGCGAGCCGTTAAATTCATCAAACTTCACATCTACCATCTATTCAACCTTTCGGGTGAAATTGTTGTAGACACGGTAAGTGTGAGAGTTTGAGCCATAACCTAGTAGGAAACCTTCATGAGACTTAGGAGCAAGTTTAGAACGACGATGCTTATCAAGAATGTAGCACTTTGAGCCGAATACTCTAAAGTATCCAACTTGGGGTTTGTTACCGGTGAGGAGCTCGTATGCCGTCTTGCCGAGTAGTTTGTGAAGATAGAAGCGATTTGTTGCATGACAAGCTGTCTCAACCGCTTCTGCCCAAAAGTGCTTCCGTGTCTTGTACTCATCAAGCATCATTCTCACCATTTTGATGAGCGTCCGGTTCTTCCTCTCAACAACTCCATTTTGTTGAGGTGTGTACGTAGCCTAGAACTCGTGTGAAATCCCTTCTTCGTCAAGAAAGGTGTCCAGATTTGCGTTCTTGAACTCCGTTCCCCTATCGCTGTGAACCTTCTTGATCTTCACTTTAAATTGATTTTGGGCCTTCCTAGCGAAGTTTTTGAATATCTTTTGGACCTGCGATTTATCATCGAGAAAGAACACCCTCCTAAATCTTGAAAAATCATCAACTATAACTAGACCAAAAGAATTTCCACCGAGGCTCTTGTAAGAGTTGGGACCGAAGAGATCCATGTGAAGTAGCTCGAGTGGCCTCCTTGTGGTCATAATGTTCTTCACGGGATGCCTTCATCCAACCTGTTTACCTGCTTGACAAGCACTGCAAAGTCTATCCTTATCAAATATGACATCGTTAACACCAAGGATATGATTCCCTTTAATAAGCTTGTCAAGGTTTCTCATGCCAACGTGACCTAGTCATCTATGCCATAACCAACCTTTTGAGGATTTGGCAATGAAGCAAGTTTTAGGTTGAGCCTTTTTAGTGAAATCAACAATGTATAGATCACCTCTGTGTATACCGGTAAAGACCATTTTATGATTGTCTCGACGAAACACTTGGCAATCTACTTCAGTAAATAGGACATTGAAACCGAAATCAGCAAGTCTAGATACTGAAAGTAAGTTGTATCCAAGAGATTCAACGAGCATGACATTTTGTATGGAGCTATCATGTGAGATGGCCACCTTACCGAAGCCAACCACCTTACCCTTTGAGTTGTCACTGAAAGTGACATACTTTCGAGGACTATCATTTTAAGCAAGCTCACGAAACATGTCTTTATCTCCGGTCATGTGATCGGTACATCCACTGTCAAGAACCCATTCCTTTCCTCCTGACATATATCCCCGAAGATTTGCCATAAGACCAAAATGTCTCATTGCATCATCAAGATCGAAGTCACTATCATCATCCTCATCATAGTATCCATGTTCAACATCGTCATGTGGTGGATAAAATCCTAGAGTGTGTGATTCATTAGTATGAGTTTGACAATAATCTCCTCTATGAATTCTAGTAGCTTCGGAAATGATATCGCTAATAATTCCAACATTTCCTTTGGCACGCATAAGATTTGTAAGTTCAAATAGACAATCACCAAACATAGGATCACTAGTATTCATCTTACTCAAGGCAATAGACTTATGAAGAATTTCATCTAGATTTTTCAAGGAATAATTTGAAAAGCGTTCCTCAAGAAATTTCCATATAGTGTAGGCACACTCAAGAGTAGGCAAGTTCATAATCAAGTTTTCACCCACGCCTTCTCTCTCTCTGCCTTCCCCATTCTCGAGCTCCAGCATCCAAGTTCGCATCCTTTCCGCCCAAAAAAAGCACTCCAACCATGTCCGGATCCGGAGCGCAAGGCAAGTGGATGGCCTCCTCCGTCAAGGAGAAGGACATTACAAAGCTTCGGGAGGCTGGGTACTTGGCCAAGGAAATCGCCCACCGGCTTCCGGCCAAGGGACAGATCATCCCCACCCCAGAGCCCCATGAGAGGGTGGTGTTCATCTCCCACTTCGTCCGCGGGCTAGGATTCCCTCTCCACCCGTTCTTCCATGGACTCATGTTCTACTACAGGCTGGATTTCCATGATCTGGCCCCCAGCTCCATCCTCAACATCTCGGCATTTATTGTCGTGTGCGAGGCCTTCCTCTACATTCCTCCCCACTTCGGATTATGGCTAAAGATCTTCAATGTGAAGCCGAAGGTGGTGAGTGGTTAACACGCAGAGTGCGGAGGTGCCATGGTGAGCAAGATTCCCAATGTCACATGGCCTGAAGGCTCCTTCGTGGAGACTGTCAAAGGGTGGCAGTCGAAGTGGTTCTACATCACAAAGCCGCACGGCACCACCTGGGCCGCGGCTCCCGCATTCTGGTCCGGAGCCCCAATGCGGCTCACCTCCTGGCCAGAGAAGGGCATGTACTGGTCTTTGCCGGACGAGCTGACAGCGCTTCAGACGCGCGTACATAACATGATAAACAAGAATATCAAGCTCGTCAATGTGATCCAGGTGATGCTTATTCGCCGGATCCTGTCGTGCCAATGTCGGACTTGCCATTTATGGGAGTATAATCCGTCCAAGCACCAGACCTTGTTGCAGTTCACGAAGACATCTGGAAGGTGCTTGTCAAGTCCAGCGAGACACGGCCGGCCATGACCGAGGACCGCGGGCACGACTTAACCAACCCCGCCAGTCCGGTAAGTTTTTTCATGTTTTCAAGGCGTACCCTTTACTTGCATACTCGAGGAAGACGTCTAAGCCTCCCTACTGATTCTTTCAGGGCTGGACAAAGAAGGCAGAGCGGATTCACTATCCGGCTCCGCTGCCCGAAGACCCAGAAATCCCGCTTCTGACGAAGATGCTGGTTTCGGCACCCTATCAAGCGTCGGAGAAGAAGGCCAAGAAGAAGGCCAAGGGGACCAGGGGTGGTCTCCGTCGCAAGGGCGCTTCGGACATGACGTCCGAAGACACCGAGACTCATTCCTTCGCCACTAAGGACGACGAGGAAGAGGAGGAAGAAGAAGAAAGCCATTCCCCCCCTGAGGGGGGAGAAAGAAAAGGTCGGCCTCCACGCATCTGGAGGCCGAAGCGTCCAAGAAGGGGAAAGCTTCCCTTCCGGACAACTCCACAGCAGCCACCGACAGCAGCTCGGAGTGGCGCCCCAGGGACAAGCCCCTGGCCAAATCGTGAGTACTCATACACCCGGACACACTCATATATCCGGCCTCACTACTTCATAGTATTAATGTGTTGAATTATGCATTCGCAGTCCGGCTCGGTCCAACTTCGAGCGATCCTTATCTTCGGAGGATTCGCTGGACCCGGAGGTGATGGACAGCAGGACCCTACCAGCGGCCTCCTCTCCCAAGGACATGGATGGCACCGAGGCATCGTCCCGAAGGATCCCAGGCCAGGGAGAGACTTGGAGGCTGTCAGGGAGGCGCCAGAGGGTGAAGCCTCGGCTACCGGACACATGGGGGAGCAAACCCCCATGGATACTGAAGACAGGGGCATATCCAATTCGGCCCCCAGCCGAATACAATTCCGGAGACCCATATGGCTCCGGAATCAGGCCAGCCACTTCTTTCGAAAGAAGGAGGTGTGCCTATTCCACTGGTGACCTCTGTCCATCCAGAGGCACCGGATAATTTGCTGGAAGTGCTGCGAGGCGCTTCCATTGTTGAGGAACACCGTACCCTTATGGGTACGGTGATTGAGAGGATTCAGTCCGCGAAGAGCGGACTGACCAAAGCCTTCACAGGCCTTCTAATATGCTTTGAGGTAAGCAACGCAACTATGCAAAAGAATGTCACGGTATAGACAGTATCCCCTGAGACTCTCTCTGGTGTTCAGAAAGGAAAGCCGAACAGAGGGTCAAATAATTTTCGCAGGAGACTGACCTGAAATGTCTATGTGAATAAGCAGGCGTCGCTGCTGGTTGCGACCTCTCACACTGCTGAAGTCTCCGGACTGAAGCAGAGTCTGGAGCGGACCAAGGAGGAGCTCGGCCGCGTGAAAAAGCAGCTGGAAGATAGCAAAGGTATGCAGTAACCTTGTATATATTCAAGAAGGATGAACAATTTGTGTTGACTAAAGTGTCATTTTATTTGTTAGGAGCGGCGACCGAGGTGGAGACCCTCAAGAAGGCGCTGGCCGAGGCTGAGGAGAAAGCGGCCAAGGAAAAGGCTGCTTGTGAAAAGCACGAAGCCAGGGTCAGTGAGGTCCAACAGGAGCTCCAGGACACCGTGAAGATGCGAGTCCTTGGAGCGCAACCTTGCGGATCAAGAGTCTGAACTTGACAAGGCCCGCCAAAACACACACGATGCCCGGGTTGAAGCCCAAGGCGCCCTCCAGGAAATCCAGGAGGCCAAAAAAATCGCGGTGGATAAGGCCTTTATTATGCAGAGAAAATATGTGAAGAAAAGGTTCCTATTACTGGCCCGGATTTGGAGTTCTCCAGGGGCGTTTGCAGATCTGCCATGCAACGTTTCAGACGCTGCGGAATTCTTCCGAGCCGAAGAGGGGAGCTCTACGGAGAAGCTATTTTGATCGCAATACCTTGCGCCAGAATATCCGGTGCCCTTTAGCGATCAGCTAAAACAGCTGGTCGAACTACACAAGGCGGCTGAACTAGCCATGAATGATTTAATAATCCGGCTATATGGCCTGCCGAAGCCATCCCCAGCAGCTACTTCGAGCTCGTGAAGCGGCTAGTCAATGCCTGCCCTCGGCTGGATGCCATCAAGCGGTCAGTCTGCATCGAAGGCGCGCGAATGGCGTTCGCCCGAGTCAAGATGCACTGGGTGAAGATGGATGCGGCGAAGCTTATGATCGAGGGACCGCCCGTGGGCAAGGAGCACCGCACACCCGAGCTGTATTTTGACAGTGTCCTGGATGGGTCCCGCCTTGTGGCAGAGCAATGTGCTAAGGATGTTATCTTTGAATGAATACATTCATGTTATCATGTCATGTACTACGAAACAAGATTGTTATGTAATATAATGCTTGTTATTTAAAATTTTACCTCCTATGCGGTCGTATTGTTAAATCTGAGAGTTGGCCAGTCGTCGGCTTCCACCCCCATGTAGGTAGTATGGGGGTGTTCGGGATGAATCTAAACACTCTTTACTCCAAAGTTTGGTCCTTAAAGGAGGTGTTTAGCGCAACGAACTAGGCAATTGGACTATGTGGCTTTATCACCCTCACTTAGCCATGGGAGTTTGACAATAGAAATTTAGGCGCGGCCCTAGTGTTCGTAAGTCCGAACTTGGGATGTTGTAAACACCTAATCGGATGAAAACCGATTCATCGCATAATGCGGAAAAAATCACTAAAGATTTGTAACCTCTAGAACAGCTGACCGGCTCACGCCGCATCATGACAGTCAGTTTTCGGCTTTCTCTGCTGAGGTGCTCATGAGGATGAACCAGGACACAATCGCAGTAGTTCTCCCTTTACTACCCTAGCCGATATAGCGGAACATAAGGTGGTAAGCACAGGAGCCGGGCAACCCAACTATTGACCAAAGACATGATTCGGAGCCGATGCATATAATGCTATAAGTTCAGGGTGCCGAACTATACTGTAAAAAAGTGTTCGGACTTTGTTGTCATATTATGGGGCATAATAAAGCCCCTGGCGAATTAAGGCGTACTAGAGTGTACGGGTGCAATTGATAAAAATATCAAGAAAAAGAAAAATGAAGTAATAGGATGATGCCGCAGAAATTGGGCTGCAAACCATTTTCCATTGTTGTTTGATTAATACGTCAAAGCGTATTTTGTACAAATAGTGCGATAAGCAAAAGGGCTATTTAACATGCCATGACCAAGGGAGAGCTGCGTGCGGGTCCTTAAAGCAGGCATAACGATTATTTAAAGAAACCACCTGGAAATTCCCCCATACGTCAATGCTTCTTGCCGTCTTGGTGTATCCGTCCCTCTATAGGTCCGTCGATCAGGTCACCAGGAAGGACTTGGGAAAGAAAAGAGACCTGAAAAGAAAAAGAAAAAGTAAAAGTATGCGGGTCCAGGAGCGGTTGAGCCGTACTATGGACCATGATCTAGCTATGCCACTGTCTATGCCCATGGTATTTTAAGTGTGTAGTTATGTACGTGCGATACGAATGTCGCCGCTTGGTCGGGACTGGGACGGAGGCTGAATTGCTAGTCAAGCTCTTGACGAGCTGGACTGTCCTGCTGCAGGGTAGTTCGAACTCGTTTGACAGTGTCCGGGAGCTTGGCCACCGAATTAAAATTCTGTCTGAAAAGGTCGCTCTGTACTTCTGCTGCAAGGGTCGCGGTGTGCTCCTCGGTACGGAGGGAGCGTTCCGTGTTTCCATTGACTGTTATGACACCGCGTGGTCTGGGCATCTTGAGCTTGAGATAAGCGTAGTGCGACACCGCATTGAATCGAGCGAATGCGGTTCATCCGAGCAGTGCGTGATAGCCACTGCGGAAGGGGACGATATCGAAGATCAATTCTTCGCTTCGGAAATTGTCCGGGGATCCGAAGACCACCTCCAGTGTGATTGAGCCCGTACAGCAGGCCTCTACACATGGTATGACACCTTTAAAGGTGGTTTTGGTGGGCTTGATGCTTGAGGGATCGATACCCATTTTGTGCACTGTATCCTGATAGAGCAGGTTCAGGCTACTGCCACCGTCCATGAGGACTCGCGTAAGGTGGAATCCATCAATGATTGGGTCGAGGACCAGTGCGGCCGAACCGCCATGACGGATACTGGTTGGATGGTCCCTACGATCGAAGGTGATCGGGCAGGACGACCATGGGTTGAACTTTGGGGCGACTGGCTCCATCGCGTAGATGTCCCTGAGTGCACGCTTGCGCTCCCTCTTGGGGATATGGGTAGTGTATATCATGTTCACCGTTTTAACTTCGGGGGGAAACTTCTTCTGTCCCCCTGTCTAGCAGAACTCTCAATGAAAACACCAATGTCGGTGTCCAAACCGGCGGATCTCGGGTAGGGGGTCCCGAACTGTGCGTCTAAGGCTAATGGTAACAGGAGGCGGAGGACACGATGTTTACTCAGGTTCGGGTCCTCTCTATGGAGGTAATACCCTACTTCCTGCTTGATTGATCTTGATGAATACGAGTATTACAAGAGTTGATCTACCACGAGATCGTAATGGCTAAAACCCTAGGAGTCTAGCCTATATGATTATGATTGTAATTGCCTCTACGGACTAAACCCTCCGGTTTATATAGACACCGGAGAGGACTAGGGTTGTACAAAGTCGGTTACAGAGAAAGGAATCTACATATCCGAATCTCCAAGCTTGCTTTCCACGCCAAGGAGAGTCCCATCCGGACACGGGAGGAAGTCTTCTATCTTGTATCTTCATAGCCCAACAATCCGGCCCATGTTAATAGTTGGCCGTCCGAGGACCCCTTAATCCAGGACTCCCTCAGTCTTCCCACCGGATGCAAAATGTTAGCGAAGAATTCAAACAGATTTAGGGAATCAAGTGGGCTTTACTAACTCTCCTGTTGTTAACAACACTGGCTTAGTGAAGGGGCGGTGCTTCGGCGGACTAGTGATGTGATTGTGTGGCAGAAATCTTTCAACAAGCGACATATTGACCTTTGGGTTGCTCTTAGATATGGTTTTGGTAGAACTTGGAGGTTTGGGGCGGGGGGTCTATAATAGTTTAGGCATGAGCACAGACGTGGGTATTGGTACTTACTTAATTTCCTCCGCGATGAGACTTAATTACTTTGGTTGTGTGTCAGGGTTTTAAATACATATTGACACTTCAAAATTCTTTGGTAGTGGATCCTATGAAGAATGAAAAATGGCAGTTCGGGGATTCGACATATTATTATAGATTCATATAGTTGGGTTTTGCAGGCCTTTCGTATAACATGGGACAATCAGCGGGATGAAAAGGTCCAGCTTGATTGTGCCTTGGTGGATGATCGATTCCTAGATATTTGTGGCTCCTCGTTTGTGAAACATATCCGGGCCTCTAATGTTTAGGGTGGTTCCTGCTTATCTAGTGTGGAGATAAGGAGGAAGTAGAGTTTTGGGACATACTTTCGGTTTGGTACTATGTGGAGGGATATGCTAGTTATGAGCAATTGATTATGAAGGACTAGAAGAAAAGATGGCATCTCTCACAGAACGGCTCTAAAAAAAAGATAACCTGTCATACACGACACTAATCGAACTACTGTGAACCAGGAATGATGAGTTGGACATCATCATCCTTGACAGCATCCTATCCGAGCACTGGTCACATGTGTGGTCACGGCAAAGAAGGGATGCCACTTCAACCTCACACTGTGCACCGCCGACTCATCATCAACGTGTCGGCACTTCTTCACGCTTGTGAGGAGGTTCCTCCCCTGGTGAAAAAAAGTGTGCCATATGTACCAACACATTCACAGAGCACATCGCCGCTGGAACCCCTGGGATGCATGCACCATAACGCAAGGAGTGCATATCCTGGTGCTTTGATTTTGACACCCGACGTGAAAGTGCATCTAGCGAATTAAGTGTGTTTTGGTGTTGTATAGTGAGACTAACATATTTATCAAGTAATCTTCAAGTCACTAGTCCCATATTGTCAAAATAATGGAGAGACCTCCCCCCATTTCAAAAAGCAAAATGGTGTGGGATAATTTGAAGGTCCAAAGTTTATCGATTTATTGAGTTATAGGAAGCCACACTATTGAGAGGGGTTGAAGTGGTGTATAAGTTTGGGTACCCATCCCCGCCCCCACCCCCCACCCCAAGAAAAGCCATATAAAGAGAGTACCTTCTGTTTGGTTTGACAACGCCGCTTTTGGCTCAGGTCTGGTAGGTTTAGTTGTGATGTATCTTCTGTTTGGGTCGAGCATCCCTTGTCTCTCTGCTCCGGGCACCATGTTCACGCTTGCTTGCATTCGTGTCATGTGTTGTACCCCCTGTACTGATTCTTCTTCTTCTTCTATCAATGGAATGATATGCAAGCACCTAGAGCTAGCCCCTCTTATCCTCCCATTCATAGTGAGGATACCCTAGGTCTTTGGGGTACCTAGGGCTAGCCCCACTGGATAATCCGGAGTTACAACTTCGTGGCCCCGAAACTCTGGGGCTACTAGTGGGTTTGATTGTATTTCCGGGCACCAGGGTGCCCAAAACTCCACGGTACGCGGTAAGTGAGGGCAACTATTGGATTTTGAAGGGAGCTATATAAGAAACCCCCTTCTTCGGCCTACAACTCTATCAACTAAACTTGAGCAGCCACCATTGTTGACCTCAAAAATGCTCATCCACTTTGATTCCACTAACCAAATCTCTTCAAAGTTGAGGATTCAAAGAGGAACCTTTTATCTACACTTCCACCAAATCAATGATGATCCCTTGCTTGTGCTATACAAAACATGTTACCCTTGGCGTTGTTGGGGACTCATAACTGGTTGGAGTCCTTCCGGAAGCTCTGGCATGCGGTGTGCTCCGGTGAAGTTTGTAATCGTTTGGTGGTCGTCTCAAGACAGAACCACTAGTGGATTGATGTCCTTCCTTCGCTAAGAGCCTCAAGGAGAATAGGGTGAGTCTTGGTGGCATCCGAGAAGCTTTGACTCTCGCACCCCTCCAACAGAGATTAACACTCCTTAAGAGTGTAATCTTCGAAATACATCCTTGTCTCCAACTTGTTGTTTAATCTGTTCCCTTTGACCTTACTTTTGTGGGTGTGCTTGCTAGCTAATTGTTGCTCTTGCTTAACTTGTGTAGCTAGCTTTCCATTGCCATATAGGTTGTTTTTACCATTGTTGCATTTCTATAGAACCTATTTTATCCCCCAGAGTCTCTAAATTTCACCGCCTAAAGAGAAAAATGGTGAAGGGTTAGATAGTGGTTTGGGTTTTTTAACACTTTAGGAAAATACGCAAATCACATACGCAAGGAATGCTTTTCATAATAGGCCCTCTGTACCATGATATATGACGTTTAGTAGTTCAATACCCAGATAGGATCGTAGCCTGTATGTGCTGCCAGTCAGAAAACCTCAGGGCTCTGTGTGTTGTTGTTTGTCAGGTTCAAGGCAAAGAACGAGTCAGCTCATTGATAAAAAAAGCTCCTTTTAATCCCGATCATACACTGGAAGCAGTTAGAGGTGCTTTTGCATCTCAATTACGTACTTGACCAAATACCAGAGAAGCTCAATTTAGGCCAATCGTTGGCAAACCAATCTGATGCGCAGGTATTACTTCGGAACCAGTAGGGAGTTGAACTAACTGATGACATTGAGTCACAGTGCGTGTCACTACGTCAATACCAGCTTCTCATCAAACTGGCCTGACCATCACCAACTCCAAACAGAACAGAAGTCGCTTTGCTTAATCTGGCCAACCACCAACCTAATCACACCCCGATCTACCCATCATGTTATCCTGCATAAATATGCATGCATGATCCCTGTTGTCTGCACCAAGCAAGCTGAGAACCAATCCTGCACCCAATTACCCAGAAATCGGAGAGCACACTGCACACAGCTTCCTGAAATGGCTGTCAGCAGCTGTAGCTTCTTGGCCATTGCCATGGCCCTCGCTCTCCTTAGCGGCCACATGGCCCACGCCGGCCGCCTCCTGGCGGACACCACGGAGGCAGCAGCGCCCACTGCAACGCCTGCCGCTGTCTCGGGCATCCCCGCACCGAAGCCGCCCGTGCCCACCATGCCTACAATGCCACCAGTGCCAACCGTACCCGCGCTCGCCACACCGCAGGTCACAGTGCCGCCGATGCCGGCCGTGCCCGCGCTCACTGTCCCGCAGCTCACGGCGCCCCCCATGCCGGCCGTGCCCGCGATCACCGTGCCCCAGGTCACGTTGCCGCCCATGCCGGCCGTCCCTGCGCTCACCGTGCCCAAGGTCACGTTGCCGCCCATGCCGGCCGTCCCCGCGGTCACTGTGCCCAAGGTCACGTTGCCGCCCATGCCCGCAGTTGTTGTGCCGAAGGTGACGATGCCGCCAATGCCTGCAATTCCATCCATCTCCATCCCCAAGGTGGCATTGCCTCCGATGCCTTCCATTCCCACTGTGAACGTGCCGATGCCATTCCTTGCGCCACCTCCTTCAGCATAGGCACGAACCAGAGCACCGGGAGCGGGAATCTACGATGCTGGTTCAATGATTTTGGGAATGTTTACTTGATCATTTGATTTTGGCCATTTACCGTTGGCCAGCTTGTTTACATTGTGCGATTCCTATTTTGTTTTTGTGTTTGTGTAGTATGTAGTACTATTGGGCTTGTCAATGGCCATCTCTTTTTCTTTCTCTTTGTACTGAGTTTTTACAATGAACATGTATGTCATTTTTATCACATTTACTGCTATGTACTTATTGAGCATTAGCCCCCCATGTGCGGTCTAACTCCAACAAATCTGCCTTCTGACAAATGTGCATTTGAGCATTGATTTTTTTTATAACTCATCTCTTCCTTTATTCCATCAAAACGATCGTATCACTTGCAAGGAAGGGTGGCGAATCCATCCAGACAGGAGTAGAGTACTACTTAGCTATTTTAGCTACATGAGCAGCCTGATTACAATGCTCAAACAAGACATGGTTAAAATCTTAAGACAGTCATCGATAATGGCACTTGCTACTGAATTCAAGACACCTTCATTAAGATCATTGACAACCCTTCATTATCCGAGGCCACTTCAATCTTGCTGCAACCCACCATACGTGCCTTCTGACAAATATGCATTTGAGCCTTGAAAAGTTGAACACAAGTAGGAGTACGTACACAACTAGACTTGGAACATCTTTGACATACATTTATACATTCAAATCGTCGAATGCACGCTTCCATCTTCATTTTGAGTGGAACGCCCAGAAAGATACATTTCTGCGGTGGCAGTATGCAATGCAGCTCCAATCGGAAGGACATCCTCGTCGACAAAGAAATGTGGGTTGTGAGCAGAGTGGACCGAACCGACTTTCTCATTTCTAATACCGATACCAAACATAACGCCAGGAACTAACTGTTGGTAGAATGCAAAGTCTTCCCCTGCCATGATCTTCTCTCCGGGCTTCACCTTGTCTGGACCAAGCAAACTTCTGCCCACATTCTCTACATGCTGGTGCAGTCTCTCATCATTGACGACGGCAGGATACATTGGGTGGGAGGGAGCCCCCAATATCTCCGTAACTCCCCTGCATCTATGTACAGCTGCCTGCCCTTCTACTACCTGGAAGAAGCAAGAGCATTTACTCAGGATGCTACAGTTTGCATTGCACCCATAGTAAAGCTGTTTAATAGTTTGAGGTAATGATTAGCCATACGCTAACAGTGTTAACCCCGTTGTGCTCGCCCGTTCACGAGGAAAAGAAACATGAATTTCTGGCCATGGGAACCAGACCAATAGACCATGCATAACTATGGTTGGTGCTTTATGTATAAAGCGGGACGAAAGCCTGTTTCGAGAGAGTCTTGCTCTCGAGGGAGAGCACAAGGTGCTGTCAGTGATATGAAGCTCTTTGCTCACAGAGAAATGAAGTATGAAGGTACTGGTGATTGTAGCACACCAATATTATCATCAAATGCTACCTATTAGTGAATTAAATTGTGCCATAAGGCTAACCTCCTTAAGTCTTTTCTGTAGCCGATAAAGTCCTTCAGTAGTGAGGCTCCTCAAAGTACCTCCAAATTCAACAACTGGAGGTATGACATCAACTGAGTTCCCACCTTTAATATAGGTGACAGAGAGCACCTGAAGAAAATAAATAGACAGATCAACACAAATATGTTAATGTTATGGGCTGTATGGCAGAGCAAAATTGCGGTCAACATCATATAGAAACAAGTGCTGTTCCTAAGGTAGGTTAGTTGAATGTATGCAGATAGACTCTGAAGACATCCAGTGGAATGGACTGTAGAACACTTGACTGATGTTACAAATATGCATCAAAATGAGTATCACATCCTTAGCCAAGCTGTTGATTTCCCATAGGAAATCATCACTAGAGTAGCCTTTCAGGTGCCTACTCAATATGTTTCATATGCTCAAAGTTATGAAATATCTTGGTTACATTTGTAGGCTAATACCTAATCCAGACTAAAACAAATGCAGCTTTACAACGTAAGCCCTTGCATTACATCGAGATGGGGCCAGCCACGTAGGATCGTAGACGCACTTGTACAAAGGAGAAACTATTAGCACTTGTTTCCTTCAACTGATACAATACCATAAGCAATAGGGGAGAATAGTTGAACAAAAGGGCTCCCGCCCATCTAAGCCCTAATAACATGTATACGTGCAAGATTCACTCTCTTTTTTGCGAGACATGCTCTATTTTGTGACTGCAATAATATGTATTAGCAAGATTTTTGGCATGATCCACTGTGTTTTCGTGCGACATAGACTTTTGTTTGTTGGAATGGTCCATTGGGTTTTCGTTACACTTCTGTATAACATGTTTGAAGAAAAACAGCAAAGCAAAGTAGTATCGCTATAGGGCAATGGCGTACTTGGCTGTGAAGAGGATCATCTTCTCTTGAAGTGAGCTGTTGCAGGGACAGGACGGTAAATGCTGCAGCAACAATAGGATCCACATTTAAGTGTGGGGTTTCAGCCTTCCCGGTTTTACCTTCTATTTTCACTACATAGAAACATACAGCTGCTTGTGTTGGTCCTGCATGAGCAGCTATTACCCCTGTTGGCATCCGATAATCGATATGCATTGCAAATATAGCTTCAACACCATCAAGAACACCTTCTTTTATCATATGAGATGCACCAGCACCACCCTCCTCAGCAGGTTGAAAAAGGAGTCTCACTGTTCCCTTCGTCATACAAGACAAATAATAAATAATGAGTATATATGTTTCATGCAAAAATAATAATAATAATGAGTATACATAATCTCTGTCACTTCTGACCATTTCCGATTTAATGGTCAGTCTACTTTTTTGAGGGAATGGTCATCCTACCTAGCTGAGGGTTTTTTTTCCCGACAAAGGGTGGATTCTATTCACTCAAAATGAAGCATAAGGAGATACAAACACAATGAACACACACCCGGCCTCTGCATAGATAGGATGCACATAGCCAACACCAACACACACACAAAATGAAAATCACACCGGCAACTAGCAAAGTCAAACAACGACCGAAGCTATGCCATGGTATCTAACTATTCATTACCATCATGCTATGACTCACACAATGACTCCTTTTCAAAAAAGAAAAAGGAAATTTACAATCATGCTATGACTCACACAATGACTCCTTTCCGAAAAAGAAAAAGAAAAATTACCATCATGCTATGACTCACACAATACAACGGAAAAGCATTGGGGTTGTATTCTCTTTTGGACAAACAACAAGAGAAACACAGGGGGGGTCAAGTATTTTGTCTGACGACTGAAGTACTAAATTCCGTGAAACTTAGAGCAGAAATATAAGGGCATGTACAATGCATAGCCTCAAGGTGATCCCTCGCATGCCATGTAGGATCGGATATGACGTAAAGTAGGTTCGGATAGCTTATTTTTTATTTTAGAGATGCATGTGTACTAGAGTCTTTATTTTTTATTTCTTAATGAGGCCCACTAGTGATAGCTTGCATTGGAGAGGAAAAATAAATGTAGGTGCTTCAAATTACTTTTTGTCATGAGGCATATGTATCCATATGCCACCATTGTACATGCCCTAAGCAAGCACCCACCTTAAGCTGATCCTTGCGCTCATGAAGCAACTTTGCCGCTCCCAGTAGCATCGCTGTGTGCACATCATGACCACAGGCGTGCATTACACCATCAACTCTGCTCTTATGCTCCCACTCCACCAATTCCTGCCATCCCAAGTACGCAACCAACAAAATGTGATCCCTCCAACAAAGAATATCATTCACAACCGACAGAATGTGGTCATTCGAGCAAGCAATATCCTAACATACCCAATAGCAAGCGACAGTCACATTATTTACAGCAAACTAATCATACAAGCATGATCTGTATTAGTACAGTACCGCTCCAGCAATTTATACTTCCCGAGACACAGTTCCCATTGACTGCTGCCATTCAGCATCAATCACTGGCCACACACACCCGCGCCAGATTACCGGAGTAGCATCCAAGGGGAAGAACACCTTGCGCCAGACCATAAGAGTAGCATCTGAGCCTCAGATTGGGGAACGGACCTGGATGGGCAGGGCGTCCATGTCGGCGCGGAGGGAGACGATCGGGGGCATGCCCGAGCCGACATCAGCGACGACACCGGTGCCGGCAACGGCGCGGGCGGTAACACCTAGCCGCTCGAGCTCCTCGCGGACGAGGGCGCTGGTGCGGTGCTCCTGGAACGCGAGCTCCGGGTGGGCGTGTATGCGCCGCCGCACGCCGGTAATCCACTCTCGCTCGCCCTCGGCGCGCCGAAGTAGCTCCTCCGCGTACTCCGCCGAGGCGGTGGAGAGGAGGAGGAGAACGAAGAGGCAGGGGAGACGAGGAGTGGCCATGGTCAAGTGGAAGGTGGGGGAAGCTTTCATTGACGGAGCGGCGTCTCTTTTTCTTCGAGTGCATTTACACTCGGCTCCGTTTGGTTGCAAATATTTTTGAAGTATTCCAATAAGGTAACCGTTTGGGGCCGGGGCACCGGCGGAACGATTCGGCCGGTCTCTCTCTTCCTCGCACAGCGCACGTACAGGAGGGCACCAGCGCCGGCAGGCACCACGCGTCGGCCAGGCAACCAGCGGGCTCCCTCGACCACCGCCGTCAGAGAAGAGCGCCTTGTCGTCCGCGTGCGGCCGCCCCTCACCGGATGTCGTTCGCGTGCGGCCGCCCCTCGCCGGATCTCGTTCGCCTGCGGTCGCCCCTCGCCGGACTACTACCCCTCTGCCTCTTCCTAGAATCCGCCCCTATGCCTCTCCCTGGAATCCGCCCCGGCCGCCCCTCGCCATACCTTGCAGTGCTCGAGCCTCCCCAGCCATGGCAGACTACACCTGTAAGTGCATCTAGTGCCACCCCTAGTTGGTTTTGAAGTACTGACGACAAAGTTGGTTGAGGGACTAATGCGTTTGTAAGAATTGCAGGATAATGCAGGTAGTGTCCCTCATTGATTCGGTTTACCAACCGGAGATGACCCCTAAAAATGTATGAAGACATTGACGACAATGGTGGTATGTGAAGATATTCATATTGAAGACTATGACATGAGAAGACATTGAGTGAAGACTATGGAGCGCGAAGACTGTGTTGTTTCGTTGTTTCCTTTTCTTTTTTGTTTAGTCATAGGAACCACCGTACTGTTAAGTGGGGTCCAAGTGGACAAAGTCAGAATGACTGAAGTGGTGCTCAACCCAAATCCTATGTCTTCGAGCGAAGACAATGAGAGCAAATCTTATCTAGAGCTGGATGAGTCAGCTTTTCTTGTAGCCCAAGCAAAGTTGCCGTGTGTGTTTGAAATCTGACCGTTGGAACACGTGTCAGTTCCTTAGTGACCCAGGGTCATTTCGGACATATCAGGTCGGGTTGCCTTGTGGCTATAAATAGCCCATCCCCTACACCATAAATTGGTGGCTGCTCAGAGTTAGTTCACGGCTTTTGTCGTTTGAGAGCAACCCACCTCGAAGCCTTTGAGAGAGAGAAATCCTTGCGAGGACAAAGCCCAAACACCCAGAGCCAAAGAGTGTTAGGCATCACTGAAGTCTTTCTGTCTGAGTGACCTGGAGACTTATTACACTTGAGGATTGTGTATCCTCCAGCCGGTTAGGCGTCGCGTTCTGAGCATCCAAGAGTCATTGTGGATCGCCGGTGAACGAAGTCTGTGAAGGTTCGGAAGTCTACCTTGAAGACTTACCAGAGTGATTGGGCGAGGACTGTGTGTCCTTAGCTCAAGGGGAATAAGGTGAAGACGCGGTCTTCTGAGTTGAATCTCAGCCTCCCTAACCAGACGTACAGTTGTCACAGCAACTGGAACTGGTCCAACAAATCATGTGTCTTCAACAAGTGACTGGTTCTATCATCTCCCTCCCTTTACTTTGAGTTTGTCTTCGTGAAGTCATTGCATATTTGTCGTACCTGTTTGACTTCATTGCTTGACTACTATCGTTGGTTGGCTTCAGACTATCTTCCATCCTGATCCTTACTACCAAGCTGCTATTAGTCTTTGTACTTTCACATTATTGCATACTTGACTATGGTTTGCTTGTTGTAGTTTATCTTCCGCTGCATATCAATTAGGTCATTTCTATTGTTTGTCTTCGAAACTTCCACGTTTTGAAGACTTTGATAAAAATTGCCTATTCACCCCCCCTCTTGTCTATAACTAGCACTTTCAATTGGTATCAGAGCAAGGTACTCCCTTGTTTTGTGTGATTCAGTTTAACCACATGGAGTTTAGCTATGTCGACTGCAGGGATAATCAAAGTCTCCGCTGCTTGCCCCGTGTTCGATGGAACTGAATATCCCTACTGAAAGAATAAGATGTGCATGCATCTTGAAGCCATTGATGTCGACCTCTGGTATGTCGTCAAGAACGGCGTTCCCAAAACTGGTGAAGGTGTCACCCCTACTGATGTCAAGAAGTTCATTCAACTGGACTCTACTGCAAAGAACATCATCTGTGGTCATCTGACCAAAGGACAGTATGGCCGTGTGAGTGCTCTGGAAACATCAAAGCTAGTCTGGGACTGGCTATCCAAGGTCAACGAAGGCGTCTCAACTCAGAGAGACCAAAGGATCAGTGTTCTTCGCAACCTCTTCAACCGCTTCAAGAGAAACGACAATGAAAATGTCCAGCTCACGTTTGATCGCCTCACCGACATCACAAATGAGCTTCAGGCACTCGGCGCCACTGAGATTACCAAGCATGAAATCGTCAAGACACTACTGAGATCTCTTGACAGCTCCTTTGACACCCTTGCCCTCATGATACAAGAACGCCCTGACTTCAAGACACTCGATCCGTCTGATATACTTGAGAGGCTCAACACACATGAGTTCCAGCTTTCTAAGAAAAGAGATATCTATGGTCCCAACTATGGCCGAACTCGCGCTTTGAAGGCAAAAGTTGTTTCCTCATTTGAAGAAGAATCTGACTGCGGTTCTGATGATCTTGAAGACATTGGAAAGGAACTTGCTATGCTTGTGAAGAAGTTCCAGAAGTTCACCAAGAAGAAGGGCTTCAGAAAGTCTTCACGATCTAGCTCAAGAAATGATGAAGCTTCCACTCATGACAACAAGAAGAGAACATGTCACAAGTGCAAGAAACCTGGACACTATATCTCTAAGTGTCCACAGTGGGACAATGAGAAGAAGAAGAAGAAGAAATCTTCAAAGTCTTCTTCCAAGTCCTCATCAAGGTCTTCATCTCATAAGAAGAGCTCATCTGGCAAGGCTCGTGCTTTTGTTGGCAAGGAAATGGATTCATAGGAGGAGTCTGCTTCTGAGGAGGCGGAGGTGGAGTCCGAAGAGGAGTCTTGCAAGTCTGGCTCTAGCCACAGCCTATGTTGCCAAGTCCATTTTCAACACTGAAGACAATGACTTCCACACCAACGCTGAAGCTGATGATAAGGACGATCCTGCTCCCACCTACTGCTTCATGGCACGTGGTGCCAAGGTAAAATCACGTGATGCTTACTTTCAAACATCAAGTGAAGATGACTCTGATTGTGAATCCAAACCCAGCTACAAAACACTTGCTAAAATTGCAACTGAACAACAAAAAGCTATGGAACATACTCAAAAACTGTTAGACAAAAGCGATGACCTGTTGGATGCGTAAATGACACGTTCACAGTCCTTAGTTGTAGACATAAAAAATCTTCATGCTAAGTACCAAGAACTTGAAAGTCTTCATGAGACGCTCTCAACCACTTATGAAAAGCTCTCCTATGATTATCTTCAAAGGAAGAGCTTGAGAAATTGAAAGCGGCTCATGAAGATCTTGAAAAGGAGAATGAGTCACTTCGCGCTCAAAGGATCAGTTCCGCTCAGGATGGATTTGAACCACCTTGTCTAAAATGCATTAAGCGTGATAACGCTACCTCTGTTGCTGAATGTTCCACTGCTGCTACTGTTGCATTGTCTTCAACTACTGATGTGGAAACTAACCCCTCTACGGAGGATACCACTACTATTGCTGATGAAAATGCTAGGTTGAAGACATTGCTTGAAACAGGGATGTATAAAAGTCTGAAAGGACATCAGACACTTTGTGATATCCTCAAAAAGCAGATTCGGAACCGAAACCCTAGGAAAGAGGGTGTTGGGTTCGAGAGGAAAATGAATGTTGATGGTTCCTACTGGAAGCCTGATCAGTATCCCAAAACCACATGGGTTGCTGCAAAGGAACCTTCAGTGGATCCATCCACCTTATCTGGCTTTACCTGTGCTAATCCTATTATCATTGATGAATCCCTTGATGCAAACTATAAGTTGTTCAAGAATCAGAATGGTGAAGTGTTTGCCAGGTATATTGGTACTAACTGCAGGAATGGACCACCTATGAAGAAGATATGGGTTCCCAAAAGCTGTCTTGAGAATCTTCCAGTGAATGTGATCATGACACCACCAGGGAAGAAGACAAACCCCAGACCTAAGGCGTCATATGGTCCAAAGGCTTCATACAGATACAGGACTCACCTGAGTCACCCTAACGCCAATGTTTTGCAGGGAAATCATATTCAAACTTATGAATATGAGTGTGTGTCTTCAAACCGCTATGTTCATAGAACTAAGAACTTTTTTGCTTATTCATATGAGTACCATTCATCTCCTGCAAGGCTATTTGCTAGGGCTCCAAAGCCGAAGTTCTCAGATGCTGCACTTAGACTCATTGCTTCTAAGCCACCCCTGAAGATGTGGGTGGTGAAGAAGAATTAACTTTCTTTTGCAGAATAAGGTCTCCAGCCTGCTATCAAAGGCGTCCGATACTATTGCTGGGGACCTAAAACACATTAAGGGACGCATAATAAAATGGTCTTACTATGTATTTCACATGTGAATCGCTTACCAGTCATACTATGAGTCCTAACCTTGATCTAAACTGTGATAATCCTTGTGTGCGTCAAATGCTTATGCTTCACAACACACTTTGTGAAGCCTATCCTCCTAACTGCACTGTAGGGTATGACACCTCATGCTTCAGAATGGATTATGGACAGCGGATGCACTAATCATATGACCGGTGATCGAAGTCTTCTCATGGACTCAACCTTACGTCCATCAGACAAGAGTCACATCACATTTGCTGACATTGGTAAAAGCAAGGTATTGGGTCTAGGTAGAGTTGCAATCTCAAAGGATCAACACATGGATAAAGTGATGCTTGTTGAATCCCTTGGGTTCAACTTAATGCATATCTCAATGCTTTATGACTTGAACATGATTGTGCTATATGGAAAATATCGTTGCCTTGTACTAATGGAATCTGACAAGTCTCTAGTCTTTGAAGGGTATCGGAAAGATGATCTATACATGGTAGATTTCTCAGCAGGTCCACAGCTTGTCGTATGTCTTCTTGCAAAAGCTTCAGAATGCTGGCTCTGGCATCGGAGGCTGGGGCATGCTGGCATGAGGAACTTACACACACTCATCAAGAAGAAGCATGTCATAGGCATCGAGGGTGTCAAGTTCAAGAAGGATCATTTGTGTGGTGCCTGCGAAGCTGGAAAGATGACTAGGGCAAAGCACCCCTCAAAGACAATCATGACGACATCTCAACCCTTCGAGCTGTTACACATGGACTTATTTGGCCCTACTCACTACTCTACCCTCACAACAACAGCTTGTCTCTATGGCTTCGTCATTGTTGATGACTACTCAAGATATACATGGGTGCACATAATTCTCTACAAGACTGAAGTGCAAGATGTCTTCAGACGCTTCGCCAATCGAGCCATGAACAATTATGGCGTCAAGATCAAGCATATCAGAAGTGACAACGGCACTGAGTTCAAGAACACCGGGCTTGATCTTTATCTGGATACAATGGGAATCACTCATGAGTTTTCTGCTCCATACACACCTCAGCAAAATGGCATCGTAGAGCGCAAGAACAGAACCCTCATTGAGATGGCTCGAACAATGCTCGACGAGTACAAGACACCAAGAAAGTTCTGGCCTGAAGCTATTGATACAGCATGTCACATCATCAACCGTGTTTACATCCATAAGCTTCTGAACAAAACATCCTATGAGCTCCTTACTGGCAAGAAGCCAAATGTCAGCTACTTCAGAGTATTTGGTGCTAGGTGCTGGATCAAGGATCCCCATCACAAGTCAAAATTTGCACCTAAAGCTCACGAAGGCTTCATGCTCGGTTACGGAAAGGACTCGCACTCTTACAGAGTCTTCAACCTCTATCTCTACAAAATCGTTGAAACTGTGGACGTGTGATTTGATGAAACCAATGGTTCACAAAGAGAGCTCCTGCCAAGTACACTAGATGAAGCTCCGCCAGCGAATCTATCAAGCTGATGGGAACTGGTGAAATCATGCCTTCTGAAGCACAGCCTGAAGAGGAACTTATCATTTCTGCACCAAACCAACCTAACGACAATGCTCAGACCGAAGACAATCCTCCCAATGATGACAATGATCAGCAAGAGCAAGGTCTTCGTCCAGTTCATCCTCGTGTTGCAAATGAAGTACAAATTGAGAAGATAATTGATAGCATCAATGCACCTGGTCCACTTACTCGCTCAAGAGCAACACAGTTAGCAAATTTCTATGGTCACTTTTCATTTGTGTCAATATTAGAACCCAAGAAAATTGTTGAAGCCTTTATGGAACCTGAATGGATTCAAGCTATGCAAGAAGAACTTCAACAGTTCAAGCTGAACAATGTTTGGGAACTTGTCAAGCGTCCTGACCCTCGCAAGCATAACATTATTGGCACAAAATGGATATATCGAAACAAGCAAGATGAGCATGGTCAAGTCGTCAGAAACAAAGCACGTCTTGTGGCTCAAGGATATACTCAAGTTGAAGGAATTGACTTCGATGAAACATTTGCTCCTGTGGCTAGGCTTGAAGCTATTCGCATACTGCTAGCCTATGCTAACCACCACAACATCTTACTATATCAAATGGATGTGAAGAGTGCATTCCTCAACGGCAAGATTGAAGAAGAAGTGTACGTTGCTCAACCACCTGGCTTTGAAGATCCAAAATATCCTGATATGGTGTACAAGCTAAACAAAGCACTGTATGGCCTCAAACAAGCTCCTCGCGCTTGGTATGATACGATCAAAGACTTCCTGAAGAGCAAAGGCTTCAAACCTGGATCCCTCGATCCCACACTCTTCACGAAGACATATGATGGTGAACTGTTTTTGTGCCAAATATATGTGGATGACATTATCTTCGGCTGCACCAACCAGAAGTATAGTGATGAGTTTGGATACATGATGCAATATCAGATGTCCATGATGGGTGAGCTGAAGTTCTTCCTTGGTATTCAAATTCGTCAACAAAGGAATGGCATCTTCATATCTCAAGAAAAATATCTCAAAGACTGTCTGAAGAAGTTTGGAATGCAAGATTGCAAAGGTTACACGACGCCAATGCCAGCCAAACACCATCTGGGTCCCGACGACAATGGTAAAGAGTTCGATCAAAAGGTATACCGCTCCATGATTGGTTCTTTACTTTACCTATGTGCATCTAGGCCAGATATTATGCTTAGTGTTTTCATGTGTGCTCGATTCCAAGCGGCACCAAAGGAATCGCATCACTTAGCTGTGAAGCGAATTCTTCGATATTTGGCTTACACCCCAACACTCGGATTATGGTATCCAAAGGGCTCAAGATTTGATCTGGTTGGATTCTCGGATGCTGATTATGCTGGAGACAAGGTGGATCGCAAGTCTACATCAGGCACATGTCACTTTCTGGGACGATCACTTGTCTGTTGGTCTTCAAAGAAGCAAAACTGTGTATCACTCTCAACTGCTGAATCTGAATACATTGCTGCTGGATCTTGCTGCGCTCAGCTTCTATGGATGAAGCAAACTCTCAAGGACTATGGCATCAATCTGAAACAAGTACCTCTCTTCTGCGACAACGAAAGCGCCATCAAGATTGCCAACAATCCAGTCCAGCACTCGAAGACAAAGCACATTGAAATTCGTCATCACTTTCTCAGAGATCATGTCATGAAGAAAGATATTGACATCATTCACGTCAACACTGAAGAGCAACTGGCAGATATCTTCACAAAGCCCTTGGATGAGAAAAGGTTTTGCAAGTTACGGTGTGAGCTAAATATCTTGGAATCCTCAAATGTCCTGTGATCAGGCACACATCCTAACACTTATGCATGTTGATGACTTAGATGTGCAACACACGAAG
Source organism: Triticum aestivum (assembly GCF_018294505.1). Classification (NCBI taxonomy): domain Eukaryota; kingdom Viridiplantae; phylum Streptophyta; class Magnoliopsida; order Poales; family Poaceae; genus Triticum; species Triticum aestivum. The sequence goes on from NC_057798.1 coordinate 571,001,443, forward strand.
TAAAGTATATCTTCAATCAATGAAGACTTACATTCTGAGTGTGAATACATTAACGTGGAATTTGACTTCGGAGCGCCACGATAATTGTGCGCCGTGTCTGGGTCTAATACTTCCTATACGGTGGGTAACGCCACCACAAAATTTCTCGGTTTGAAGTGTTTCACTCATGGCGTTATTTTTGCAATGTCTTCGCATTTGGTTTGTCTTCAAATTTCAACTTATCTTCATGATTTACTTCACTATGTTGATTTGATTGCTTTCTGATATATATACTAGTGTTCTGTCCTCTACAGCATTCACTTATAGCTATGTCTTCCTTGTTAAAACTTTTGAACTAAGTGAATGTGATCGGACCCTAATCTCTCTATGCTTTCTATCTCAAACTCTATCTGTCCAAATCATATGCATTCTATTGAAACTGTCGAATGTCTTCTCTGCATCCTTGTCAGCAGAAGACACAGAGACAAACATTAAGTCTGTTTTAAATGATTCATCCTTATTGTTTGAAATCCGGAGAAGCCGGAACAACCATCCGACAAACCTGGCGGGCGTGGGAACGTGGGACAACTCTGAGTATGTTGCATGCTTGCCACGTGCCCCTCAGATGTGAACGGCCAGGGGCACCTGCGTAATTGCGCTATGCTGCACACTTCCTTATAAATACATGTCCCCTGCGGTAAAGAAAACCTTCTTCCACCTCTCCACCTCGTCAAAACCCTAGCGCCACCGCTAGCTCTCGACGATGCCAACGACGAAGCGCTTAACTGCCGCGACTTCTCCGACGCCGTCCTCACGCCGGCCGCGGACATCGTCCTCTCCGTCGCCGCCGTAGGTGTCCTTCGTCGCCAAGTTAGGGCACGGTGGATTGAACTGCTCGGTCTCCTATTCATCCCATCTAGCAGTTCTTCGTGTGGTAAATACAACTCTATTTTTACCATCTTTTTGATCCTCAATGATTCATCCTATTTACCAAAATTGGTTTCTGCCTATACAATGTTAGATCTATTCTGTCTGCATCTCATACTGCCTAGTATATTCACTTAAGCTTCATATCTAGTTAGATTCCTCACTTGTACTTATTCACGGATTCGTACAAATCTGGAACCAACTCTCAACGTATAAGTGAATGTCTTCGCATCATGAGGTCAATGTCTTCAAATTGATTTATCTTCAAAATCTTCTGAGAATGCATATGACCTCTTCCCCTTCCCTCGCATCTCTAATGCTGTCACAGGTACATGTCCGTGGGAGAATCCCTTGGTTCTCATAGTCTGCATTCGTTTGCAGAATTCTTACAGCAACACATTAACTCTCCCAAAGCCAGTTCCTGTTTGTCCAGCAAGCGAAAGCCTTTGAAGCCTTTGAACGTATTGAAGCCATTCAGTTTGAAGTTCATGGCTACAGAGAAATCAGTAAGGAAGGGCGGCAGACAGCATCGAGGGGGAACATCAAAAGATTTGCCTGATGACCTCGCAGACCTTTACAAGACAGATCCTGAAGAGGATTATAATCAGCGCAAGACACGAATCCAATGGATTCGACGATATTGGGCTGAACAATGGTTCAAATACAAGTTCGTGACCTAGGAATACGCTGAGAAGAATGCTATCAAAAGTCCTTGGGGTGATATTCTCTATCGAGGCCTTCCACCCAAGAACAGAGCTGAAGCTATTGCACAGGGTTTCTATCCTTGTATGGTTCGTGGACCTCAGCCTGAAAATGCTGACCCATCATCATTGCTCTGGTGTCGTGACAATAATCTCTTCAAGCGCAACTTCCAGCATGCAAAGGCATCGGTCAAGGAAAACAAGAAGTCATTGGGATTAGACTTCAACCCTGGTCCCTCTACTCCCCGTGCTAATGGCTCACGTGATGCAGAACCCAATGTCATCGGCCCCTTTTCCAACCTTGATGGCCTCATCACTTACATCTTGGTCCAAGGTGCCAAAGTGGATCATTCTGATAATGATGCTGACACTGATGAAGCCCTAGCTCCTCCTCCAAAGCCACAGAAGCTAAAGAAGACTAAGGCTTCATGATCAGCTACTCCTCCAAAAGCTTCACGTGCGAAGCCACTGGTCACTGCACCTCCTGAAGACAGTGTGCAGTCTAAAGATCTATCACGCATCTCCAAGAAGACAGAGAAGAAAAAGAAAATCGTCAAGAATACTGATCAGACATTGACTCCTGCTGACATTCTGCGAGAAGAGCGCATTGATCTGTCCAGCGATGAAGATCTTGCAGATGATGCTCTTGAGCAACTGATCAAGAGCAAGGAAGAAGCAGAGATCTTCAATGATTTGCCTCTCTTTGATGTGGCAATCATCCATAACTTCATTGATGAGTGGTTTGACACCCCAAATCTCAGCTTTGATGATCTGCGACTTCCCATTGGCCTCACCGTCACCTTCAATGGTGCCATTGCTTCTGAGCTAGCTCTTGCTCAGCGCATCGTTGAACTGAAGCACAAGATCGACTATGAGAAAGCTCAGTTCAAGAAGCATGTGGCCAAGCTCAGCGTGCAAGATGTCAAAAACTTCAAGATCATGTTGCACGAGCTCAAAGAAGCCTTTCACAAGAAGCACGAAGAAGATAGAAGCTCTCGTGAGCGCATGAAGAGTATGGCTGACAAGTGTGTGCTAGCCTACAATGAGGCTGAGAAGTGCAAGGCTCTTGGTCGTCCTGGCATTGACCCCAGAATGGCTGCAAAGAAGAAGAAGCTATCAACTGACCAATCTGCACCTTCAAGGCAGGAAAAACCTCGCATAGTCTTACCAAGCAGCATGACTGGCTCGAAGCCAAAGGTCATGTCAACCGCTTCAGAACTGAAGAAGACGAGGGCTGCCGAGGCTGAAGCCAGAAAAAGGAAAAACACAGAAGCCTCTGATGTTGCTCCCTCCAAGAAGAAGCACAAAACCAAGAAGAATCGGGCTGCTCCCACAGAGCCCTTAGTTGTTGAACCTATCTCAATGGTTCGCTCTACATCTGAACACCAAGAATGACGGATGATTGTTCATGAGCCTGCTTCCACAGAGGCTTATGAAGCTGAAGACATTCCAGCAGTTGATCCCATCGCTGTTGAAGACATTGGTCACCATGACAATGTTGAAGATGATGTAGTTCTTCCTCAGATTGAACACAACTTGGTATCATCGCCTGTTCTCACGAACAGCAAACTCATCAGCATTGGTCGTCCTCTGACGCCAATTGCTCAGGATGCATCATGGGCTGATCGCCCACAACAACAAGACTCCCCGAGTACTCCCCAACAACAACAAGTCACACCACCTGTGCAAGAAAAAGAGGATGAGGCCCAGCCAACTCCATCTCCAAAGGCGTCTCCCGTATTACACAGGCTTCGCAAAGGACCAAGGCCTCAAGTCCCTCTTTCGAGCGTTCCAGAAGGAGAAGTGCACCACCAATCTGTTGCACATCAAGTGTTTCCAGAAGCCACTCCGACTGTGAATGTCTCCGTGTCTGAAGCCAAAGCTGCTAAAGACAATCCGGCTGCATCAGCCGATGACGAACAAGAAGAAGAACGTGTCCCTACTCCCCCCATTACTGAAGAAGCTGTTCCTGAAGTAAACGTGTTGGGGAACGTAGCAGAAATTCAAAATTTTCTTACGTGTCACCAAGATCTATCTATGGAGAAACCAGCTACGAGTAGAAGGAGAGTGCATCTACATACCCTTGTAGATCGCTAAGCGGAAGCATTCAAGTGAACGGGGTTGAAGGAGTCGTTCTCGTCGTGATTCAAATCACCGATGATCAAGTGCCGAACGCACGGCACCTCCGCGTTCAACACACGTACAGCCCGGTGACGTCTCCCACGCCTTGATCCAACAAGGAGAGAGGGAGAGGTTGAGGAAGACTCCGTCCAGCAGCAGCACAACGGCGTGGTGATGGTGGAGGAGCGTGGCAATCCAGCAGGGCTTCGCCAAGCACCATGGGAGAGGAGGAGGAGGGAGAGAGGCAGGGCTGCACTAAGAGGGAGAGAACTCATGTGTATGGCAGCCCCAAACCTCAACTATATATAGGGGGAAGGGGGGGCTGCGCCCCCTTTAGGGTTTCCCACCCCCAAGGGGTGCGGCCAGCCCTAGATGGCAAAGGGGGTGGCGGCCAAGAGGGGAGAGGAGAGGGAGGCGCACCAATATGGGCCTTAAGGCCCATCTGGACTAGGGTTTGCCCCCTCCCACTCTCCCTTGCGCCTTGCACCCTTGTGGGGGGCGCACCAGCCCTCCTAGGGGCTGGTCCCCTCCCACACTTGGCCCACGCAACCTGCTGGGGCAGGTGGCCCCACTTGGTGGACCCCCGGGACCCTCCCGGTGGTCCCGGTACAATACCGATATCGCCCGAAACTTTTCCGGTGACCAAAACAGGACTTCCCATATATAAATCTTTACCTCCGGACCATTCCGGAACTCCTCGTGACGTCCGGGATCTCATCCGGGACTCCGAACAACATTCGGTAACCACATACAAACTTCCCTTATAACCCTAGCGTCATCGAACCTTAAGTGTGTAGACCCTACGGGTTCGGGAGACATGTAGACATGACCGAGACGTTCTCCGGTCAATAACCAACAGCGGGATCTGGATACCCATGTTGGCTCCCACATGTTCCACGATGATCTCATCGGATGAACCACGATGTCAAGGACTTAATCAATCCCGTATTCAATTCCCTTTGTCTATCGGTATGTTACTTGCCCGAGATTCGATCGTCGGTATCCAATACCTTGTTCAATCTCGTTACCGGCAAGTCACTTTACTCGTTCCGTAACACATCATCCCGTGATCAACTCCCTTGGTCACATTGCGCATATGATGATGTCCTACCGAGTGGGCCCAGAGATACCTCTCCGTTTACACGGAGTGACAAATCCCAGTCTCGATCCGCATAAAACAATAGATACTTTCGGAGATACCTGTAGTGCACCTTTATAGTCACCCAGTTACGTTGTGACGTTTGATACACCCAAAGCACTCCTACGGTATCCAGGAGTTACACGCTCTCATGGTCAAAGGAAGAGATACTTGACATTGGCAAAGCTCTAGCAAACGAACTACACGATCTTTGTGCTAGGCTTAGGATTGGGTCTTGTCCATCACATCATTCTCCTAATGATGTGATCCCGTTATCAACGACATCCAATGTCCATAGCCAGGAAACCATGACTATCTGTTGATCACAACGAGCTAGTCAACTAGAGGCTCACTAGGGACATATTGTGGTCTATGTATTCACACGTGTATTACGATTTCCGGATAATACAGTTATAGCATGAATAAAAGACAATTATCATGAACAAGGAAATATAATAATAATACTTTTATTATTGCCTCTAGGGCATATTTCCAACAGTCTCCCACTTGCACTAGAGTCAATAATCTAGTTCACATCGCCATGTGATTAACACTCACAGGTCACATCGCCATGTGACTAATACCCAAGAGTTTACTAGAGTCAGTAGTCTAGTTCACATCACTATGTGATTAACACTCAATGAGTTTTATGTTTGATCATGTTGCTTGTGAGAGAGGTTTTAGTCAACGGGTCTGAACCTTTCAGATCCGTGTGTGCTTTACAAATCTCTATGTCATCTCCTAGATGCAGCTACCACGCTCTATTTGGAGCTATTCCAAATAACTGTTCTACTTTGAGCTATTCTAAATTATTGCTCCATTATATGTATCCGGTCTCTCTACTCAGAGCTATCCGGATAGGTGTTAAGCTTGCATCGACGTAACCTTTACGACGAACTCTTTTACCACCTCCATAATCGAGAAAATTCCTTAGTCCACTAGTTACTAAGGATAACTTTGACCGCTGTCCTGTGAGCCATTCTTGGATCACTCTTGTACCCCTTGACTGACTCATGGCAAGGCACAATTCAGGTGCGGTACACAGCATAGCATACTGAAGAGCCTACGTCTTAAGCATAGGGGATGACCTTTGTCCTTTCTCTCTATTCTGCCGTGGTCGAGCTTTAAGTCTTAACTTCGTACCTTACAACTCAGGCAAGAACTCCTTCTTTGACTGGTCCATCTTGAACACCTTCAAGATCATGTCAAGGTATGTGCTCATTTGAAAGTATTATTAAGCATTTTGATCTATCCTTATAGATCTTGATGCTCAATGTTCAAGTAGCTTAATCCAGGCTTTCTATTGAAAAACACTTTCAAAATAACCCTATATGCTTTCCAGAAATTCTACATCATTTCTGATCAACATGTATTCATCAGAAATTCTATAGTGCTCCCACTCACTTCTTTGGAAATACAAGTTTCTTATGAACTTTGTATAAACCCAAAATCTTTGATCATCTCATCAAAGCATACATTCCAACTCCGAGATGCTCACTCCAGTCCTTAGAAGGATCGCTGGAGTTAGCATACCTTTTAGCATCCTTAGGATCGACAAAAACTTTCTGATTGTATTACATACAACCTTTCCTCACGAAAACTGGTAAGGAAACTCGTTTTGACATCCATCTGCCAGATTTCATAAATACAGCTAATGCTAACATGAATCCGACGGACTTTAAGCATCGCTACGGATGAGAAAAATCTCATCGTAGTCAACTCCTTGAACTTGTGAAAAACTTTTCACCACAAGTCGAGCTTCATGGACGGTGACATTACCATCCACGTCCGTCTTCTTCTTAAAGATCCATTTATCTTAATGGCTTGCCGATCATCGGGCAAGTCCACCAAAGTCCATGGATCTATTCTCGGATTTTATGGCCTCGAGCCATTTATCGGAATCCGGGCCCACCATCGCTTCTCCATAGCTCGTAGGTTCATTGTTGTCCAGCAACATGACTTTCAAGACAGGATTACGTATCACTCTGAAGTAGTACGCATCCTTGTCATCCCACGAGGTTTGGCAGTGACTTGATCCGAAGTTTCATGATCAATATCATAAACTTCCACTTCAATTGGTGTAGGTGCCACAGGAACAACTTCCTGTGCCCTGCCACACACTAGTTGAAGAGACGGTTCAATAACCTCATCAAGTCTCCACCATCCTCCCACTCAACTCTTTCGAGAGAAACCTTTCCTCGAGAAAGGACCCGATTCAAGAAACAATCCATATTGCTTTCGGATCTGAATTAGGAGGTATACCCAACTGTTTTGGGTGTCTTATGAAGATGCATTTTATCCGCTTTGGGTTCGAGCTTAATCCTGAAACTTTTTCACATAAGCGTCGCAGCCCCAAACCTTTAAGAAACGACAACTTAGGTTTCTCTAAACCATAATTCATACGGTGTCATCTCATCGGAATTACGTGGTGCCCTATTTAAAGTGAATGTGGTTGTCTAATGCCTAACCCATGAACGATAGTGGTAATTCGATAAGAGACATCATGGTACGCACCATATCCAATAGGGTGCAACTATGATGTTCGGACACACCATCACACTATGGTGTTCCAGGCGGTATTAATTATGAAACAATTTCCACAATGTCTTAATTGTGTGCCAAAACTCGTAACTCAGATATTCATCTTTATGATCGTATCATAGACATTTTATCCTCTTGTCACAATGATCTTCTACTTCACTCTGAAATTACTTGAACCATTCAATAATTCAGAGTTGTGTTTCATCAAGTAAATATTCTCAACATCTACTCGAATCATCTGTGAAGTAAGAACATAACGATATTCACTGCATGCCTCAGCATTTATTGGACTGCACACATCAAAATGTGTTACTTCCAACAAGTTGCTATCTTGTTCCATCTTATTGAAAACGAGGCTTTTCAGTCATCTTGCCCATGTGGTATGATTTGCATATCTCAAGTGATTCAAAATCAAGTGAATCCAAATGGTCCATTTGCATGGAGTTTCTTCATGCGTATACACCAATAGACATGGTTCGCATGTCTCAAACTTTTCAAAAATGAGTGAGTCCAAAGATCCATCAACATGGAGCTTCTTCATGCGTTTTATACCATTATGACTTACATGGCAGTGCCACAAGTAAGTGGTACTATCATTACTATCTTATATCTTTTGGCATGAAAATGTGTATCACTACGACCGAGATTCAATAAACCATTCCTTTAGGTGCAAGACCATTGAAGGTATTATTCAAAAAATAGAGTAACCATTATTCTCCTTAAATGAATAACCGTATTGCGATAGACATAATCCAATCATGTCTATGCTCAACGCAAACACCAATCTTCGGTGGTAGAGGGAGCGTGCGATGCTTGATCATATCAACCTTGGAAACACTTCCAACATATATCGTCAGCTCACCTTTAGCTAGTCTCCGTTTATTCTGTAGCTTTTATTTCGAGTTACTAACACTTAGCAACCGAACCGGTATCCAATACCCTGGTGCTACTAGGAGTACTAGTAAAGTACACATTAACATAATGTATATCCAATATACTTCTATCGACCTTGCCAGCCTTCTCATCTACCAAGTATCTAGGGTAATTCTGCTCCAGTGGTTGTTCCCCTTATTACAGAAGCACTTAGTCTCGGGTTTGGGTTCAACCTTGGGTTTCTTCACTTGAGCAGCAGCTGAATTGCCGTTTCATGAAGTATCCCTTTGTTCCCTTGCCCTTCTTGAAACTAGTGGTTTCACCAACCATCAACAATTGATGCTCCTTCTTGATTTCTACTTTTGCGGTGTCAAACATCGCGAATACCTCAAGGATCATCATATCTATCCCTGATATGTTATAGTTCATCACGAAGCTCTAGCAGCTTGGTGGCAATGACTCTGGAGAAACATCACTGGATCAACCCTGATTAGTTTGCACTCAGACAATCTGAGCACAAGCTCAATGATTGAGCTTTTCTCCCTTAGTTTGCAGGCTAAGAAAATCGTCGGAGGTCTTATACCTCTTGACGTGGGCACGAGCCTGAAATCCCAATTTCAGCCCTTGAAACATCTCATATGTTCCGCGATGTTTCGAAAACGTCTTTAGTGCCTCAACTCTAAACCGTTTAACTGAACTATCACGTAGTTATCAAAACGTGTATGTCCGATGTTCGCAACATCCACAAACGACGTTTGGGGTTCAGCACACTGAGCAGTGCATTAAGGACATAAGCTTTCTACTGTCCGCATAATTGCTACTTTCAACTTTCAACTATAATTTTCTCTAGGAACATATCTAAACAGTAGAACTATAGCGCGAGCTACGACATAATTTGCAAAAGGTCTTTTGACTATGTTCAGGATAATTAAGTTCATCTTATGAACTCCCACTCAGATAGACATCCCTCTGGTCATCTAAGTGATCACATGATCCGAGTCAACTAGGCCGTGTCCGATCATCACGTGAGACGGACTAGTCATCATCGGTGAACATCTTCATGTTGATCGTATCTACCATACGACTCATGCTCGACCTTTCGGTCTCCGTGTTCCGAGGCCATGTCTGCACATGCTAGGCTCGTCAAGTTAACCCTAAGTGTTTTCGCTGTGTAAAACTGTCTTACACCCGTTGTATGTGAACGTAAGAATCCATCACACCCGATCATCACGTGGTGCTTAGAAGCGACGAACTGTAGCAACGGTGCACAGTTAGGGGAGAACACTTCTTGAAATTTTGTAAGGGATCATCTTATTTACTACCGTCGTCCTAAGCAAACAAGATGCATAAACATAATAAACATCACATGCAATTATATAGTTGTGACATGATATGGCCAATATCATATAGCTCCATTGATCTCCATCTTCGAGGCTCCATGATCATATTGTCACCGGCATGACACCATGATCTCCATCATCATGATCTCCATCATCGTGTCTTCATGAAGTTGTCACGCCAACGACTACTTCTACTTCTATGGCTAACGCGTTTAGCAATAAAGTAAAGTAAGTTACATGGTGTTCTTCAATGACACGCAGGTCATACAATAAATAAAGATAACTCCTATGGCTCCTGCCGGTTGTCATACTCATCGACATGCAAGTCGTGAATCCTATTACAAGAACATGATCAATCTCATACATCACATATCATTCATCACATTCTTCTTGGCCATATCACATCACATAGCATACCCTGCAAAAACAAGTTAGACGTCCTCTAATTGTTGTTGCATGTTTTACGTGGCTGCTATGGGTTTCTAGCAAGAACGTTTCTTACCTACGCAAGACCACAACGTGATATGCCAATTTCTATTTACCCTTCATAAGGACCCTTTTCATCGAATCTGTTTCGACTAAAGTGGGAGAGACTGGCACCCGCTAGCCACCTTATGCACCAAGTGCATGTCAATCGGTGGAACCTGTCTCACGTAAGAGTACGTGTAAGGTCGGTCCGGGCCGCTTCATCCCACAATACCGTCGAAACAAGATTGGACTTGTAACGGTAAGCATATTGAACAACATCAACACCCACAACTACTTTGTGTTCTACTCGTGCAAAGAATCTACGCAATAGACCTAGCTCATGATGCCACTGTTGGGGAACGTAGCAGAAATTCAAAATTTTCTTACGTGTCACCAAGATCTATCTATGGAGAAACCAGCTACGAGTAGAAGGAGAGTGCATCTACATACCCTTGTAGATCGCTAAGCGGAAGCGTTCAAGTGAACGGGGTTGAAGGAGTCGTTCTCGTCGTGATTCAAATCACCGATGATCAAGTGCCGAACGCACGGCACCTCCGCGTTCAACACACGTACAGCCCGGTGACGTCTCCCACGCCTTGATCCAGCAAGGAGAGAGGGAGAGGTTGAGGAAGACTCTGTCCAGCAGCAGCACAACGGCGTGGTGATGGTGGAGGAGCGTGGCAATCCAGCAGGGCTTCGCCAAGCACCATGGGAGAGAGGAGGAGGGAGAGAGGCAGGGCTGCACTAAGAGGGAGAGAACTCATGGTATGGCAGCCCCAAACCTCAACTATATATAGGGGGAAGGGGGGGCTGCGCCCCCTTTAGGGTTCCCACCCCCAAGGGGTGCGGCCAGCCCTAGATGGCAAAGGGGGTGGCGGCCAAGAGGGTTGAGGAGAGGGAGGCGCACCAATATGGGCCTTAAGGCCCATCTGGACTAGGGTTTGCCCCCTCCCACTCTCCCTTGCGCCTTGCACCCTTGTGGGGGGTGCACCAGCCCTCCTAGGGGCTGGTCCCCTCCCACACTTGGCCCACGCAACCTGCTGGGGCAGGTGGCCCCACTTGGTGGACCCCCGGGACCCTCCCGGTGGTCCCGGTACAATACCGATATCGCCCGAAACTTTTCCGGTGACCAAAACAGGACTTCCCATATATAAATCTTTACCTCCGGACCATTCCGGAACTCCTCGTGACGTCCGGGATCTCATCCGGGACTCCGAACAACATTCGGTAACCACATACAAACTTCCCTTATAACCCTAGCGTCATCGAACCTTAAGTGTGTAGACCCTACGGGTTCGGGAGACATGCAGACATGACCGAGACGTTCTCCGGTCAATAACCAACAGCAGGATCTGGATACCCATGTTGTCTCCCACATGTTCCACGATGATCTCATCGGATGAACCACGATGTCAAGGACTTAATCAATCCCGTATTCAATTCCCTTTGTCTATCGGTATGTTACTTGCCCGAGATTCGATCATCGGTATCCAATACCTTGTTCAATCTCGTTACCGGCAAGTCACTTTACTCGTTCCGTAACACATCATCCCGTGATCAAATCCTTGGTCACATTGCGCATATGATGATGTCCTACCGAGTGGGCCCAGAGATACCTCTCCGTTTACACGGAGTGACAAATCCCAGTCTCGATCCGCATAAAACAATAGATACTTTTGGAGATACCTGTAGTGCACCTTTATAGTCACCCAGTTACGTTGTGACGTTTGATACACCCAAAGCACTCCTACGGTATCCAGGAGTTACACGCTCTCATGGTCAAAGGAAGAGATACTTGACATTGGCAAAGCTCTAGCAAACGAACTACACGATCTTTGTGCTAGGCTTAGGATTGGGTCTTGTCCATCACATCATTCTCCTAATGATGTGATCCCGTTATCAACGACATCCAATGTCCATAGCCAGGAAACCATGACTATCTGTTGATCACAATGAGCTAGTCAACTAGAGGCTCACTAGGGACATATTGTGGTCTATGTATTCACACGTCTATTACGATTTCCGGATAATACAGTTATAGCATGAATAAAAGACAATTATCATGAACAAGGAAATATAATAATAATACTTTTATTATTGCCTCTAGGGCATATTTCCAACAAAACGTGCCAGTGCCAGACCCTCTAGCTCATCAAGTGGAGGTTGAAAATCTTGAGGCTGCCACCACCAACACAAATGGAGCCAATGACATAGTCATGGCTGAAGCAAGTGTGGAGCCTGCACCAACCAATATGCCAGAAGCCAATGCTGCAACTGCTCCTGAAGCTTCTGTTGTGCAGCCTGAAGCCTCTGTTGTTGCCACTGCTCCTGTTTCGCCACCAAGGCCCCATACAATTGAGCAAGCATACAACCATGGCCAACTAATCACTGTCAAATGGCCCGTTCTGGTCCCTCCGCCTAATGTCTCTGGTCCTCAGTTTGATTATCATATTGAGCATAGGCCTCAGGTCCAGAAACCAAAGCCAAGACTGCCAAGGTTCCCAGGTACTGCCACATCTACAGGGTCCTTCAATGCAAATGGCTTTAAAAGCCACAACACCTTCTTTGACAACGCAAAGAACCCCTACTCAAGGCCAAGAATATCATCTGATCGTTTCTTGAGCCATCAGCAGGGAAGCTATTACTCTTGCGTTCTGTATGATCAAGGGCGCATTTTCCCTCATATGCGCCTCGACACTGAAGCCATTGCTGGACTGCCATGCTTAGAAGAAGCACTTGACTGCTTTCGTGATGCAGGTCTACTCAGCTTTGTGACAGACAAAGAACATTGGAATGAGGAACTTTTGCTTCAATTCTATGCTACCCTCCACATTTGCGGCTACAATAGGGATACAAAGACATGGGTTCTCGAGTGGATGACAGGAAATGTTCATCATGAAGCGAAAGCTCTTGACATCATTGAGCTTACAGGCCTACCCACTCCCGGAGAGCTGTTCGAACCTGATTGTCAACTCCACCGCAATGCACTGGAGAGCATCTTCCATAAGACAGAACCCAACATGAGCCAGATGTTGAGCATGATGAAGCCTCTGCCACGTGACGCTGAATACCCAAAGGAGTTCTTTGTTGATGACCTTGAGTATCTGCCTCGCACAATATATCACATCATCAGGCGGACTCTATGGCCTATCAAAGGGCATTCATCAGCTGCAAAACTTGAAGGAGCCATGAAGACATTGGTCTTTTACATCCTCAATGGCATCAGCTTCAATACACAAGAATTCTTCCTCCGGCAACTGGCTGCGTCTGGATCTGACCTTTTTGGCCTAAAATTCTATGCTCCATGGGTCATGCGCCTCATCAAGCTACACTCTGCTATCAACTATCAGCCCTCTGCTCGCAATCATCTGATCTTTCTACCAGAGGTTGATATGTCAGTTGAAGCCATATACCCTGAGCCTGCCAAGAAGCCTCTTTGTCTTCAAAATGCTGAACACCAAAGCTTCACTCAGCCCATGGAAGGAGTCCAAGCAGTAACTCGTGTCTATCCAATGGCTGGGAACACTCGTCTGCCTCATCGTGCGCCAACTGAAGCTACTAAGAGCACAATTGCCCAAAGGCCTAATAAGCGCTCTCGCGTCCTAAATGACCGAGAACTTCTTGTGGCACTGCATCAGAAACAAGACAAGCATCACTTTTGGCTCAAGCGACAGATGCAAAGCCTCTTGGTGGACGTCAATCGCATTCGAAATCTTGCCACCAAGAATGCCTTTGTCACTCACGAGACCTGTCGGCAATCATGGAAGAGTTTGACACTGCTCAGTGCTGAAGCAGATCTTCAAGATGATGGCTTCACTGAAAGATTCAAGTTTGACTCCACTCCTCCACGGAATGTTGTCCTACATCGAACTCCATCCCTTGAAGACTCTGACTATTCTTCCTCCGCGGCAACTATGAATGCCAAAGTGATCGATGATGAAGACGATGCTACTTCACCTCCCCCTACTTCTACATGCATCGACACTGCACCAAGTTCGTCTGCGCCGCCAAACAACAACGACAACCCAGCTGCTTCACCTACTCCTCATGGGGACGAGTAGATGCTCTATGTCTTCAAACCTTTTTGGTCATTACTGACAAAAAGGGGAGAAGCATATGAGTTTGATAGTCTTCAAGTGGGTTCATATGGGCGGTTGCTTTATATTTTGCCTAGTGATTACAACTCTTGCTTTTGATACATTTCGTTCTTTGAGTTGTAACACTTCAACTCGATGGTCATCTGCTACTTATTTGCTTTTTCGTGTGCGATGATAAATTCCGCACTTAGATTATTCTGCAGACGTCCATTTTTCATTATGCATGTCACTCTCTTAGTTATATCATTTCATGCATGATGAATTATCTTCATAAGTTGAAGAGGATCTCCACAAGTACAACCTGCCATGTGCATTTGCATTCCAAAAGCAAATTACTTATATGCACATCTTCAGGGGGAGCCTTTGCCACTTATGAAGACAATACCCTATCCTTTACAATTTCACATACTTTATCCCCGTTGAAAACTTCAACCAGTTTGTCATCAATCACCAAAAAGGGGGAGATTGTAAGTGCATCTAGTGCCACCCCTAGTTGGTTTTGGAGTATTGACGACAAAGTTGGTTGAGGGACTAATGCGTTTGTGAGAATTGCAGGATAACGCAGGTAGTGTCCCTCATTGATTCGGTTTACCTACCGGAGATGACCCCTAAAAATGTATGAAGACATTGACGACAATGGTGGTATGTGAAGATATTCATATTGAAGACTATGACATGAGAAGACATTGAGTGAAGACTATGGAGCGCGAAGACTGTGTTGTTTCGTTGTTTCCTTTTCTTCTTTGTTGAGTCATAGGAACCACCGTACTGTTAAGTGGGGTCCAAGTGAACAAAGTCAGAATGACTGAAGTGATGCTCAACCCAAATCCTATGTCTTCGAGCGAAGACAATGAGAGCAAATCTTATCCAGAGCTGGATGAGTCAGCTTTGCTTGTAGCCCAAGTAAAGTTGCCGTGTGTGTTTGAAATCTGACCGTTGGAACACGTGTCAGTTCCTTAGTGACCCAGGGTCATTTCGGACATATCAGGTCGGGTTGCCTTGTGGCTATAAATAGCCCACCCCCTACACCATAAATTGGTGGCTGCTCAGAGTTAGTTCACGGCTTTTGTCGTTTGAGAGCAACCCACCTCGAAGCCTTTGAGAGAGAGAAATCCTTGCGAGGACAAAGCCCAAACACCCAGAGCCAAAGAGTGTTAGGCATCACTGAAGTCTTTCTGTCTGAGTGACCTGAAGACTTATTACACTTGAGGACTGTGTATCCTCCAGCCGGTTAGGCGTCGCGTTCTGAGCATCCAAGAGTCATTGTGGATCGCCGGTGAACGAAGTCTGTGAAGGTTCGGAAGTCTACCTTGAAGACTTACCAGAGTGATTGGGCGAGGACTGTGTGTCCTTAGCTCAAGGGGAATAAGGTGAAGACGCGGTCTTCTGAGTTGAAACTCAGCCTCCCTAACCAGACGTACAGTTGTCACAGCAACTGGAACTGGTCCAACAAATCATGTGTCTTCAACAAGTGACTGGTTCTATCCTCTCCCTCCCTTTACTTTGAGTTTGTCTTCGTGAAGTCATTGCCTATTTGTCGTACATGTTTGACTTCATTGCTTGACTACTATCGTTGGTTGGCTTCATACTATCTTCCATCCTGATCCTTACTACCAAGCTGCTATTAGTCTTTGTACTTTCACATTATTGCATACTTGACTATGGTTTGCTTGTTGTAGTTTATCTTCCGATGCATATCAATTAGGTCATTTCTATTGTTTGTCTTTGAAACTTCCATGTTTTGAAGACTTTGATAAAAATCACCTATTCACCCCCCCTCTAGTCGATAACTAGCACTTTCAACACCCCACGGTGACTTTTTGTTAGAACCGGTCGTAGAAAATTCAATCGCCGGTGGTAGCAAAAATCTACTACTGTTGCAGCAAAACGGCGTCATCGTCATCGCGAGCAAACACTAGACATTGCGCTTTTTTGTTACATGCTACAACCTGTATCACATTTTGCTACAACCGGCACACCACTCAGCTACAACCGGCACCGAGTTTTGCTACATCGGATATACAGAAAGTTGCAAGCGTTCAGTGCCATCGAGGAAAGCTACAACCATCTACAGAAAATGCTACAACCTTCGATGAAAAAAGCTTCAACCGAACAAGAGATAAATTTTTCACCCAGGCGCTGCTCAAAACGAAAAAAGTTTCAATTGTTTACAGAAAAGCTTCCACCGTAGAGGGGAAAAGCTACAACCGTGTCAATTTTTTGCTACTACCGTCTGTGTGTTTTTGCTACATCCATACATGCGGCCATGGTACTTTTTTGCGACTGAGGTGTGACCGGCGACGACGAGGAACATTTTTTGTTGCAACAACCTCGTTTTTTGCTACCATTGGCGATGTGTTTCGCTACATCTGATTAACATGTTTGCTATATTGGCGACGCCGATGGACTTTTTTTGCTGCAACTGTTGTCTTCATTTGCTACGACTGACACGGGAAAATGCTACCATGGGGCATCTCTGTTTTTTGCTGGAACCAATCATCGGCGAGGCGGAGCTGCATCCATGGCACTCTGACGAGCAGCAGGGGCAGCAAGCGGTCGGGGCGAGCTGAGTCCCGGAGCGCGGGGCGGACTCGACGGGCGGCCGGGGCGGCGAGCGTACTTGGACGAGTTGAGTCACGGAGCTGCATCAATGGCGCTCCGACGGGCGGCCGAGGCGGCGAGCGGTCAGCTCCAACCGGCGGCCGAGGCGGCGAGCGGGCGGGGCGAGCTGAGTGTCGGAGCGTGGGGGGGCCGGCGAAGACGGACGGCAAGACGGGGTTCCTTTCCCCATCCGCGCGCGCGAGAGGAAGATGAATGCCCTGGTTGGATAAGGATCCAACGGATCGGAACAGGCCGATCCTGTTGGGAAAAGTAGCAGAAATTCAAAATTTTCCTACGTGTCACCAAGATCTATCTATGGAGAAACCAGCAACGAGGGGAAGGAGAGTGCATCTACATACCCTTGTAGATCGCTAAGCGGAAGCGTTCAAGAGAACGGGGTTAAAGGAGTCGTACTCGTCGTGATCCAAATCACCGGAGATCCTAGTGCCGAACGGATGGCACCTCCGCGTTCAACACACGTACAGCCCGGTGACTTCTCCCACGCCTTGATCCAGCAAGGAGCGAGTGTAACGCCCCGGATTCGATGCGCCAGGTGTCTGCCAGTTATTCCCCGTTGTTTCCATGTCATTTGCTTGCGTGTTGCATCTTATCATGTGATCATGTGCATTTCATTTTGCATACGTGTTCGTCTCTTGCGTCCGAGCCTTTTCCCCGTTGTCCGTTTTGCAATCCGGGACTCCTATGCCCTCCGGCGTTCCCCTTTTGTCTTTTGTTGTGAGTGGGTGTTAGACTTTCTCGGAATGGCCCGAGGTTTGCCAAGCGGCCTTGGTATAGCACCGGTAGACCGCCTGTCAAGTTTCGTGCCATTTGAAGGTCGTTTGGTACTCCAATGGTTAACCGGGTAACCGTAAAGCCCCTCTCTCTTTGCAACCCAACACCCTTCCAAACTGGCCCAAAACCTATCTAACTCCCCTCCATGCTCTCGGTCGTTCGATCACGATCGTGTGGGCGAAAACCGCTCCTCATTTGGACTCTCCTAGCTCCCTCTACCTATATATATATGCCTCCCCCCTTTCAAAATCGCAGTCTAAACCCTAGCAATTTCCCCTCTCCGCCGCCGGACGCATCTCTCCGCCGCGCCCGGACATGTCCGCCGCCCCAGCCACCTCACTCCGACCAATCGGAGGAGGCCACGTCACCCCGCCGCCGCTCCCAGCCAACCCGTCGCCGCCACGTCAGCCCGCACCCGCCTTCTCTCTCCTCCCCGCGCCGCCGCGGCCCTGTGGGCCCACGGCCGGCCCGCCCGGCCCGACCGCGCGCCCGCGCGCCCCTCCTCGCCCCCGCGCCCCGCGCGTCGCCGCCGGCGACAACCTCCGCCGCCGCTGGCCTCCCGGCCCGCGCGCCTCGCCGCCTCGCTCGCCGGAGGCCTCGCCGTCCCTGGCTCCTCCGCCGCCCGCGCTCGCCCGGCGTCCCGCCCCGCCGCCGCCTCGGCCCTGCTCGCCCTCCGCCGACCCTGCCAAGCTCCGGCCACCGGTGCCCTCGTCGGACCGGCTACCGGAGGAGGCCGGCGCCGCCTCCTCTCGTCGCCGGAGGGTCGTCCCTCGTCGGCCGCGCCCGGATCCGGCTAAGGGAGCCTCGGATCCAGCGTCCCCGAGCCTCTAGGCCGTCTTCTTCCCCTGCTCCGGCGAGATCCCCGGCCATCATCGTTTTCCGTGCCGAAGGTTGACTTTCTCCTCCCCGAAATTCCACCGTCCCAGATTTCTGTCATTTTCATGCCATGTTCGTCATGCCGTATCTCTGCATCCGTAGCTCCGTTTCGTGCGTGTAATATGTCAAATTGTTCGCCTCGACGAGTACATCATTTCATTACATTGCATCATATTCATTTAAGGTCATCTTTATGCCTGAATCATCGTTGTAAGAGTGCTTCATAATGTTTTCTGCTGTCTGTTATCAGAACGAGCTCTTTTGTCATTTTTGCCATGATTGATGTGTTCATCCTATGAGGTTGATGTCTACATGTGTTTTGATCTATGGCATGTCTTATTTACAGTGGTGTATGCTATGCATTTTTGTGATAAATGTGGTGACTAGCACAAGCATGCAAACTAGGCATCGTGATGTTGCTGATTTTAGTCCCTGTTCTGCTGTTATTTTGATGCCATGTAAACTTGATGCTACAGAGAGATCCATGCATATTTTGAGATACTTCAGTAAGGGTGTTTTGAACATGTGGTTATTGTCTATCCATTCATGCCCTTTGTTGCAATTATGGAGTAGTCTAGCATGCCTTTTTCGTGCTCTACTTTTGCTTCAAAATGTTTCCTGGCAGATTGTTTACTTGTTATTCAATTTGGCCAAGGTTGCTATAGTTGATCCTTGCATGCTATGGACTTGTTCTTGCCTTGGTTTGTTACACAAACATGTCTTCTTGATGATGTTATGCTCATCTTGTCATGCAATGACTTATGGTGAGTGTATCGAGCTTGTTAAGTAGTGTTCATGATGTTGCTGTTTTGCTAGGCTGAATCTGTTATTTCGTGATGCTATATAAACATGTTGCTACTAATCATTCTATGCATAATATGGAGATGTTCTATAAACATGTTTTGATCTACATGTCATCCTCTATCCATCCATGCCCCTGGTTGCATTTATAGCTTGCTGTAGCTTGTTCATATCTTGCTCCAAAGTTGCCTCATAATGTTGTTGTCGGCCTGTTAATATTAAGTTCGGTTGTTACCATGTGTTTTCCTAGTGATCCATGCACCCTATGACCTTGCTATTGCCATGCTTAGCTTCACAAATATGTCTTCTTACTGTTGGGTGCCTTGACATGCCATGTTATGCTCTGTAGTGAGTTGCACAAGCTCATCTACATGCCTCCATAATTATGTTCCTGCCATGTTTGAATCTGTAATATAACTTGCTATGTTTACGTGGGTGCCATCATATTTTCTGATCCTTTTTGGCTTATGGTCAGTAAGGGACTTTTGATCTATGCTTTGAGTACAATCATGCCATGCCTTTGTTTGCCATGATAAGTTCCTGTAACATGTTGTTTGATAGCTCTAAACATTGCATCGTGATGTTATTTTCTGCAAAGTCTGAAATTGTTATAACTTGCAATCTTACCATGTGTGTTTGAGCATGTTCTAGTGATTTCTGGAGTTAGCTCAGTGTTCATGTTTTGTAATGCTTTACCTGTACATCATGCCCATGTCTTTTGTTTTCATGTTGAGATGTTGTAGCATGTTGTTTTGATGCTTGCAATATGCCTAGTTGCTGTTTTGGACAGCTTGTCCTTTAAACTTGTATGGAGTGTATGTGTTTGAACCGTTGCTCCGTTTTGAGTGTGCTCTATATGAAACTTGCTTGATTTTGCATGTAGTTTCACATTATCATGTTGCATCCTTGTTTTGAGGTGTTTGCTTGATGTTTGGGTGCATTTTGCATCAATGCCATGTTTGCTCATATCTTCTAGGCCGTAGCTCCGAACTAAATGATCTTTATATGTAACTTGACTAGAATCTCATGTAGATCATCTTGGTGAATCTTAACTTGCTGTTTAACAACTTAAACATAAGGTTTATTCATATCTGGACCAATTCCGAAATATGCATTTGAGGACTTACCGGAATTGTTATATGTTGTTCCCGGCCTCATTTAAACTTGCCTTGATGTGTTGCTCTTGTTTGCATCATCTCTTGCCATGAGTAGCTTCATGTAGCCGTGTCATGCATCATGCTTGTTATGCATCATGCCTTGTTCATGTGTGGTGTGTTTACCATGTTGTGTGCTTCTTTTCGATAGTTCCTGTTTCGTTGCGATCGTGAGGATTCGTTCGTCTACGCTTGGTTCGGCTTCATCCGTTCGTCTTCTTCATGGACTCGTTCTTCTTCCTAGCAGGATTTCAGGCAAGATGACCGCTACCCTGGATCTCACTACTATCATTGCGATGCTAGTTGCTTCATTCTATCGCTATGCTGCGTTACCTATCTTTTGCTCATCAAGCCATCCTATATTGCCATGAACCTCTAACCTTTGACACCTTTCCTATGCAAACCGTTGCTTGGCTATGTTACCGCTTTGCTCAGCCCTCTTATAGCGTTGCTAGTTGCAGGTGAAGTTGAAGATTGCTCCATGGTGGACAGGATTTTGGTTGGGATATCACAATATCTCTTATATTATTAATGCATCTATATACTTGGTAAAGGGTGGAAGACTCGGCCTTTTGCCTGGTGTTTTGTTCCACTCTTGCCGCCCTAGTTTCCGTCATACCAGTGTTATGTTCCCGGATTTTGCATTCCTTACGCGGTCGGGTGATTTATGGGACCCCCTTGACAGTTCGCTTTGAATAAAACTCCTCCAGCAAGGCCCAACCTTGGTTTTACCATTTGCCTCACCACCACCTATCCCTTTCCCTTGGGTCGGCCAACCCGAGGGTCATCTTTATTTTAGCCCCCCCGGGCCAGTGCTTGTCTAAGTGTTGGTCCGAATCAGAGCCACGTGCAGCGCCACCTCGGGGAAACTCGAGGGCTGGTTTTAGTTGTACGTAGTGTTCATCCGGTGTTGCCCTGAGAATGAGATATGTGCAGCTCCTATCAGGATGTCGGCGCATCGGGCGGTCTTGCTGGTCTTGTTTTACCATTGTCGAAATGTCTTGTAAACCGGGATTCCGAGTCTGATCGGGTCTTCCTGGGAGAAGGTCTATTCCTTCGTTGATCGCGAGAGCTTGTCATGGGCTAAGTTGGGACACCCCTGCGGGGTATAATCTTTCGAAAGCCGTGCCTGCGGTTATAGGCAGATAGGAATTTGTTAATGTCCGGTTGTAGATAACTTGACACCAGATACGAATTAAAACGCATCAACCGTGTGTGTAGCCGTGATGGTCTCTTCTCGGCGGAGTCCGAGAAGTGAACACGTTTCTGGGTTATGTTTAGCGTAAGTAGGAGTTCAGGATCACTTCTTGATCATTGCTAGTTTCACGACCATTCCTTTTGCTCTCTTCTCGCTCTTATTTGCGTATGTTAGCCACCATATATGCTTAGTTGCTGCTGCAACCTCACCACTTTACCCCTTCCTTCCCTTTAAGCTTTGCTAGTCTTGATACCTATGGTAATGGGATTGCTGAGTCCTCGTGGCTCACAGATTACTACAACAACAGTTGCAGGTACAGGTTATGCGATGATCATCACGCGAGAGCGATGCTTGCTTGCGTTGAGTTCTTCTTCTGCTTCTTCTTCGATCAGGGGATAGGTTCCAGGTCAGCAGCCTGGGCTAGCAGGGTGGATGTCGTTTGAGTTTCTGTTTGTGCTTCATTTGTAGTCAGATGATGATCTTATGTATTGTGATGTTGTATTCATGTGGCATTGTATGTCTCTTGTATGTATCCCCATCTATTATGTAATGTTGATGTAATGATATCCACCTTGCAAAAGCGTTTCAATATGCGGGTCTATCCTTGGTGGGACTTTCGAGTTCCTTTTGGATAGGGTCGCATATTGGGCGTGACAGCAAGGGAGAGGTTGGGGAAGACTCCCTCCAGCAGCAGCACAACGGCGTGGTGGTAATGGAGGAGCGTGGCAATCCTGCAGGGCTTCGCCAAGCACCGCGGGAGAGGAGTACTTGGGAGAGGGGGAGGGCTGCGCCAGCACTTAGGTGCGGCTGCCCTCCACCCCCCCACATATATATAGGGGCAAGGGAGAGGGGGGCCGGCCCCCTCAGATCCAATCTGAGGAGGGGCGGCGGCCAGGGGGGTTGCCTTGCCCCCCAAGGCAAGGGGGGCGCCCCCTTTAGGGTTTCCCCCAAGCCCTAGGCGCCTTGGGCCTTGGTGGGGGGTGCACCAGCCCACCTGGGGTTGGTCCGCTCCCACACTTGGCCCATGCAGCCCTTTGGGGCCGGTGGCCCCACTTGGTGGACCCCCGGGACCCTCCGGTGGTCCCGGTACATTACCGATAGCACCCGGAACTTTTTCGGTGACCAAAACAGGACTTCCCATATATAAATCTTTACCTCCGGACCATTCCGGAACTCCTCATGATGTCCGGGATCTCATCCGGGACTCCGAACAACATTCGGTAACCACATACAAACTTCCTTTATAACCCTAGCGTCATCGAACCTTAAGTGTGTAGACCCTACGAGTTCGGGAATCATGCAGACATGACCGAGACGTTCTCCGGTCAATAACCAACAGCGGGATCTGGATACCCATGTTGGCTCCCACATGTTCCATGATGATCTCATCAGATGAACCATGATGTCAAGGACTCAATCGATCCCGTATACAATTCCCTTTGTCTAGCGGTATTGTACTTGCCCGAGATTCGATCGTCGGTATGCCGATACCTTGTTCAATCTCGTTACCGGTAAGTCTCTTTACTCGTTCCGTAACACATCATCCCGTGATCAACCCCTTGGTCACATTGTGCACATTATGATGATGTCCTACCGAGTGGGCCCAGAGATACCTCTCTGTCAACCGGAGTGACAAATCCCAGTCTCGATTCGTGCCAACCCAACAGACACTTTCGGAGATACTTGTAGTGCACCTTTATAGCCACCCAGTTAGGTTGTGACGTTTGGTACACCCAAAGCATTCCTACGGTATCCGGGAGTTGCACAATCTCATGGTCTAAGGAAATGATACTTGACATTAGAAAAGCTTTAGCATACGAACTACGATCTTTGTGCTAGGCTTAGGATTGGGTCTTGTCCATCACATCATTCTCCTAATGATGTGATCCCGTTATCAACGACATCCAATGTCCATGGTCAGGAAATCGTGACCATCTGTTGATCAACGAGCTAGTTAACTAGAGGCTTACTAGGGACATGGTGTTGTCTATGTACCCACACATGTATCTGAGTTTCCCATCAATACAATTATAGCATGGATAATAAACGATTATCATGAACAAGGAAATATAATAATAATAACTAATTTATTATTGCCTCTAGGGCATATTTCCAATAGTCTCCCACTTGCACTAGAGTCAATAATCTAGTTCACATTGCCATGTGATTAACACTGATAGGTCACATCGCCATGTGACCAACATCCAAAGAGTTTACTAGTGTCACTAAACTAGTTCACATCACCATGTGATTAAGACTCAATGAGTTCTGGGGTTTTATCATGTTTTGCTTGTGAGAGAAGTTTTAGTCAACGGGTCTGCAACATTCAGATCCGTATGTACTTCGCAAATCTCTATGTCATATTGTAAATGCTGCTTCCATGCTTCACTTGAAACTATTCCAAATGGTTGCTCCACTATACGTATCCGGTTTGCTACTCAGAGTCATTCGGATAGGTGTTAAAGCTTGCATCGACGTAACCCTTTACGCCGAACTCTTTATCACCTCTATAATCGAGAAACATGTCCTTTATTTACTCCAAGGACAATTTTGACCGTTGTCCAATGATCCATTCCTGGATCATTCTTGTACCCCTTGACTGACTCATGGCAAGGCACTGCGGTACACAGCATAGCATACTACAGAGCATACGTCTGAAGCATAGGGGACGACCTTCGTCCTTTCTCTCTCTTCTGCCGTGGTCGAGCTTTAACTCTTAACTTCATACCTTACAACTCAGGCAAGAACTCCTTCTTTGACCGATCCATCTTGAACACCTTCAAGATCATGTCAAGGTATGTGCTCATTTGAATGTATTATTAAGCATTTTGATCTATCTTATAGATCTTGATGCTTATTGTTCAAGTAGCCTAATCCAGGTTTTCCATTGAAAGACACTTTTCAAATAAACCTTTATGTTTTTTAGAAATTCTACATCATTTATGATCAATAAATATGTCAACAACATATACTTATCAGAAATTCTATAGTGCTCCCACTCACTTCTTTGGAAATACAAGTTTCTCATAAACTTTTGTATAAACCCAAAATCTTTGATCATCTCATCAAAGCGTACATTCCAACTCCGAGATGCTTACTCCAGTCCTTAGAAGGATTGCTGAAGTTTTGCATATTTGTTAGCGTTCTTCAGGATTGTCAAAACCTTCTGGTTGTTTCACATACAACCTTTCCTCAAGAAAACTGTCAAGGAAACAATGTTTTGACATCCTATGTGCAAGATTTCATAAATAATGCAGTAACTGCTAATCCAATTCCAATAGACTCTTAGCATCGCTACGAGTGAGAAAGCCTCACCGTAGTCAACTCCTTGAACTTGTCGGAAAACATCTTTAACGACAGGTCGAGCTTTCTTAATGGTGATATTTACCATCATTGTCTGTCTTCCTTTTAAAATCCATCTTTACCCAATGGCCTTACGACCATCAAGTATTTCTTCCAAAGTCATGGATCCTCTCTCGGGTTTTATAGCCTCAAGCCATTCGTCAGAATCCGGGCCCACCATCGCTTCTCCATAGCTCGTAGGTTCATTGTTGTCTAGCAACATGACCTCTAAGACAAGATTGCGTACCACTCTGAAGTAGTACGCGTCCTTGTCGAGCTACGAGGTTCGATAGTGACTTGATCTGAAGCATCATGATCACTATCATCAGCTTCCGCTTCAATTGGTGTAGGTGCCACTTGAACAACTTCATGTGCCCTGCTACACACTGGTTGAAGTGATGGTTCAATAACCTCATCAAGTCTCCACCATCCTCCCACTCAATTCTTTCGAGAGAAACTTTTCCTCGAGAAAGGAACCGATTCAAGAAACAATCCCTATTGCTTTCGGATCTGAATTAGGAGGTATACCCAGCCTTTTTGGGCGTCCTATGAAGATGCATTTTATCCGCTTTGGGTTCGAGCTTATCAACCTGAAACTTTTTCACATAAGCGTCGCAGCCCCAAACTTTTAAGAAACGACAACTTAGGTTTCTCCAAACCATAGTTCAAACGGTGTCGTCTCAACGGAATTACGTGGTGCCCTATCAAAGTGAGTGCGGTTGTATCTAATGCCTAACCCATGAACGATAGTGGTAATTCGATAAGAGACATCATGGTACACACCATATCCAATAGGGTGCAACTAGGATGTTCGGACACACCATCACACTATGGTGTTCCAGGCGGTATTAATTGTGAAACAATTTCCACAATGTCTTAATTGCGTGCCAAAGCTCGTAACTCAGATACTCATCTCTATGATCATATCATAGACATTTTATCCTCTTGTCACGATGATCTCCAACTCCACTCTGAAATTACTTGAACCATTCAATAATTCAGACTTGTGTATCATCAAGTAAATATACAACATCTACTCAAATCATATGTGAAGTAAGAACATAACGATATTCACTGCATGCATCAGCACTCATTGGACTGCACACATCAAAATGTATTACTTCCAACAAGTTGCTTTCTTGTTCCATTTTACTGAAAACGAGGCTTTCAGTCATCTTGCCCATGTGGTATGATTTGCATGTCTCAAGTGATTCAAAATCAAGTGAGTCCAAACTGCCCATTTGCATGGAGTTTCTTCATGCATATACACCAATAGACATGGTTCGCATGTCTCAAACATTTCAAAAATGAGTGAGTCCAAAGATCCATCAACATGGAGCTTCTTCATGCGTTTTATACCAATATGACTTACATGGCAGTGCCACAAGTAAGTGGTACTATCATTACTATATTATATCTTTTGGCATGAAAATGTGTATCACTACGATTGAGATTCAATAAACCATTCTTTTAGGTGCAAGACCATTAAAGATATCATTCAAATAAACAGAGTAACCATTATTCTCCTTAAATGAATAACCGTATTGCGATAGACATAATCCAATCATGTCTATGCTCAATGCAAACACCAAATAACAATTATTTAGGTTTAACACCAATCTCAATGGTAGAGGGAGCGTGCGATGCTTGATCACATCAACCTTGGAGACACTTCCAACACATATCGTCAGCTCACCTTTAGCTAGTCTCCGTTTATTCCGTAGCTTTTATTTCGAGTTACTAACACTTAGCAACCGAACCGGTATCCAATACCCTGGTGCTACTAGGAGTACTAGTAAAGTACACATTAACATAATGTATATCCAATATACTTCTATCGACCTTGCTAGCCTTCTCATCTACCAAGTATCTAGGGTAATCCTGCTCCAGTGGATGTTCCCCTTATTACAGAAGCACTTAGTCTTGGGTTTGGGTTCAACCTTGGGTTTCTTCACTAGAGCAACAGGTGATTTGCCGTTTCATGAAGTATCCCTTCTTGCCCTTGCCCTTCTTGAAACTAGTGGTTTCACCAACCATCAACAATTGATGCTCCTTCTTGATTTCTACTTTCGCGGTGTCAAACATCATGAATACCTCAAGGATCATCATATCTATCCCTGATACGTTATAGTTCATCATGAAGCTCTAGCAGCTTGGTGGCAATGACTTTGGAGAAACATCACTATCTCATCTGGAAGATCAACTCCCACTCGATTCAAGTGATTGTTGCACTCAGACAATCTGAGCACAAGCTCAACGATTGAGCTTTTCTCCCTTAGTTTGCAGGCTAAGAAAATCGTCGGAGGTCTTATACCTCTTGACGTGGGCACGAGCCTGAAATCCCAATTTCAGCCCTCGAAACATCTTATATGTTCCGCGATGTTTCGAAAAACGTCTTTGGTGCCTCAACTCTAAACCATTTAACTGAACTATCACGTAGTTATCAAAACGTGTATGTCCGATGTTCACAACATCCACAGACGACGTTTGGGGTTCTGCACACTGAGCGGTGCATTAAGGACATAAGCTTTCTACTGATCGCATAATTGCTACTATCAACTTTCAACTATATTTTCTCTAGGAACATATCTAAAACAGTAGAACTAAAGCGCGAGCTATGACATAATTTGCAAAGGGCTTTTGACTATGTTCATGATAATTAAGTTCATCTAATGAACTCCCACTCAGATAGACATCCCTCTAGTCATCTAAGTGATTACATGATCCGAGTCAACTAGGCCGTGTCCGATCATCACGTGAGACGGACTAGTCATCATCGGTGAACATCTTCATGTTGATCGTATCCACCATACGACTCATGCTCGACCTTTCGGTCTCTTGTGTTGCGAGTCCATGTCTGTACATGCTAGGCTCATCAAGTTAACCTAAGTGTTTCGCGTGTGTAAATCTGGCTTACACCCGTTGTATGTGAACGTAAGAATCTATCACACCCGATCATCACGTGGTGCTTCGAAACGACGAACTTTCGCAACGATGCACAGTTAGGGGGAACACTTTCTTGAAATTTTAATGAGGGATCATCT
This sequence comes from Triticum aestivum, assembly GCF_018294505.1. Taxonomy (NCBI): domain Eukaryota; kingdom Viridiplantae; phylum Streptophyta; class Magnoliopsida; order Poales; family Poaceae; genus Triticum; species Triticum aestivum. The sequence continues at coordinate 571,029,436 of NC_057798.1, forward strand.
TATTTACTACCGTCGTTCTAAGCAAATAAGATGCATAAACATGATAAACATCACATGAAATAAAATAGTGACATGATATGGCCAATATCATTTTGCTCCTTTTGATCTCCATCTTCGGGGCTCCATGATCATCATCATCACTGACATGACACCATGATCTCCATCATCATGATCTCCATCATCGTGTCTTCATGAAGTTGTCTTGCCAACTATTACTTCTACTACTATGGCTACCGGTTAGCAATAAAGTAAAGTAATTACATGGCGTTGTTTAATGACACGCAGGTCATACAATAAATAAAGACAACTCCTATGGCTCCTACCGGTTGTCATACTCATCGACATGCAAGTCGTGATTCCTATTACAAGAACATGATCAATCTCATACATCACATATCATTCATCACATTCTTCTTGGCCATATCACATCACATAGCATACCCTGCAAAAACAAGTTAGACGTCCTCTAATTGTTGTTTGCATGTTTTACGTGGCTGCTATGATTTCTAGCAAGAACGTTTCTTACCTACGCAAAAACCACAACGTTATATGCCAATTGCTATTTACCCTTCATAAGGACCCTTTTCATCGAATCCGTTCCGACTAAAGTGGGAGAGACTGGCACCCGCTAGCCACCTTATGCACCAAGTGCATGTCAGTCGGTGGAACCTGTCTCACGTAAGTGTACGTGTAAGGTCGGTCCGGGCCGCTTCATCCCACAATACCATCGAAACAATATTGGACTAGTAACGGTAAGCATATTGAACAAAATCAACGCCCACAAATACTTTGTGTTCTACTCGTGCAAAGAATCTACGCAATAGACCTAGCTCTGATACCACTGTTGGGGAACGTAGCAGAAATTCAAAATTTTCCTACGTGTCACCAAGATCTATCTATGGAGAAACCAGCAACGAGGGGAAGGATAGTGCATTTACATACCCTTGTAGATCGCTAAGCGGGAGCGTTCAAGAGAACGGCGTTGAAGGAGTCGTACTCGTCGTGATCCAAATCACCGGAGATCCTAGTGCCGAACGGACGGCACCTCCACGTTCAACACACGTACAGCCCGGTGATGTCTCCCACGCCTTAATCCAGCAAGGAGATAGGGAGAGGTTGGGGAAGACTCCGTCCAGCAGCAGAACAACGGCGTGGTGGTGATGGAGGAGCGTGGCAATCCTGCAGGGCTTCGCCAAGCACCGCAGGAGAGGAGGAGTACTTGGGAGAGGGGGAGGGCTGCGCCAGAACTTGGGTGTGGCTGCCCTCCCACCCCCCACATGTATATAGGGGAAAGGGAGAGGGGGGCCGGCCCCCTCAGATCCAATCTGAGGAGGGGCGGCGGCCAGGGGGGTTGCCTTGCCGCCCAAGGCAAGGGGGGCGCCCCCCTTTAGGGTTTCCCCCAAGCCCTAGGTGCCTTGGGCCTTGGTGGGGGGGCGCACCAGCCCACCTGGGGCTGGTCCCCTCCCACACTTGGCCCATGCAGCCCTCTGGGGCCGGTGGCCCCACTTGGTGGACCCCCGGGACCCTCCCGGTGGTCCCGGTACATTACCGGTAGCACCCGGAACTTTTCCGGTGACCAAAACAGGACTTCCCATATATAAATCTTTACCTCCGGACCATTCCGGAACTCCTCGTGACGTCCGGGATCTCATCCGGGACTCCGAACAACATTCGGTAACCACATACAAACTTCCTTTATAACCCTAACGTCATCGAACCTTAAGTGTGTAGACCCTACGGGTTCGGGAATCATGCAGACATGACCGAGACGTTCTCCGGTCAATAACCAACAGCGGGATCTGGATACCCATGTTGTCTCCCACATGTTCCACGATGATCTCATCGGATGAACCACGATGTCAAGGACTCAATCGATCCCGTATACAATTCCCTTTGTCTAGCGGTATTGTACTTGCCCGAGATTCGATCGTCGGTATGCCGATACCTTGTTCAATCTCGTTACCGGTAAGTCTCTTTACTCGTTCCGTAACACATCATCCCGTGATCAACCCCTTGGTCACATTGTGCACATTATGATGATGTCCTACCGAGTGGGCCCAGAGATACCTCTTCGTCAACCGGAGTGACAAATCCCAGTCTCGATTCGTGCCAACCCAACAGACACTTTCGGAGATACCTGTAGTGTACCTTTATAGCCACCCAGTTACGTTGTGACGTTTGGTACACCCAAAGCATTCCTACGGTATCCGGGAGTTGCACAATCTCATGGTCTAAGGAAATGATACTTGACATTAGAAAAGCTTTAGCATACGAACTACGATCTTTGTGCTAGGCTTAGGATTGGGTCTTGTCCATCACATCATTCTCCTAATGATGTGATCCCGTTATCAACGACATCCAATGTCCATGGTCAGGAAACCGTGACCATCTGTTGATCAACGAGCTAGTTAACTAGAGGCTTACTAGGGACATGGTGTTGTCTATGTGCCCACACATGTATCTGAGTTTCCTATCAATACAATTATAGCATGGATAATAAAAGATTATCATGAACAAGGAAATATAATAATAATAACTAATTTATTATTGCCTCTAGGGCATATTTCCAACAGATCCGACGGCTAGGGTTGGACCGGCCGAAGCGTCCGGCCGGTGCACCGGTGCCTAGCATCGCCCTTCCAATAATACCACGAAATCTTAGGAAACTGTAGTTTCAAATACTATGAGGTGTTTGGCGCTAGTTAAAACTGTGGTATTATAAACCATGGTATCCACAAAATCATGGTATATTTGCAGTATTAAAAAAAGAGGTCTGGGCCTCTTTTTTTTAAAGTGAGAAAGAGAAAAGAAGGACACAACCAGTGATGTGTTTGACAATCAAAGTATTAAGGGGTAGTATTTGGTTGCAAATACCATGGTTTATGAAAACATCAGTCTTTTACAGTATTGTGAAAACAGTGATGTGTTTGACAATCAAAGTATTAAGGGGTAGTATTTGGTTGTGTCCTTCTTTTCTCTTTCTCAGTTTTAAAAAAAGAGGCCCAGACCTCTTTTTTTAATACTACAAAAATACCATGATTTTGTGGATACCATGGTTTATAATACCACAGTTTTAACTAGCGCCAAACACCTCATAGTATTTGACACTACAGTTTCCTAAGATTCTGTGGTATTATTGGAATACTTCAAAAATACTTTGCAACCAAACGGAGCCTAAGGTTTTTAAAAAGCAATTGCATCCAAACAGAGCCTAACCTGTAGTAATGCCGAGGTTTCAAAAGAAAATACCAACATTTATACCGAAAACAGTTTTCGCCCCGCTTTATATAAATAAAATAATCACCATAGAGCTAGTCTTGTTCTAGCAGCGACCCGCTTTATAAATAAAACAATCACCATAGAGCTAGTCTTGTTCCGACAGCGGCGGGGAAGGGTGGAGCCAAGCAGAGAGCCAAAGTCCTGAATTCGATAATGAGATCATCAATGGAGCCACGGCATGGCCACAGCTAAGCGGCTTTCACAGCTGCAGAAGAACTGCATAGTTTGTTAATAGCATTAGTACGTCGTCATAGGGAAGATCGTTCAATAACTACCTTGTTACGGATCGTCCATAGTGTCCACACGAGAACCCCAATTCCCAGCCACCTATTAATCTATTATGACGGAATCCCATAGCGCACGCCTGCGGTTCCTCAAAGAGGTCACGAAAGTTCGTGTGGCACCACCCACTGCCAACCACTTCCCTGAAGCAACTCCAAAGGAGTTGAGCTGTTACACAGGAAAAGTAAATGGGGGCAAATGTCATCCCCGGGGCTAGGACGTTATAATTTCCTCCACCCCTGAAAGTGTTGGAAATATGCCCTAGAGGCAATAATAAAATGGTTATTATTGTATTTCTTTGTTCATGATAATTGTCTATTATTCATGTTATAATTGTATTAACTGGAAACCGTGATACATGTGTGAATACATAGACCACAACATGTCCCTAGTGAGCCTCTAGTTGACTAGCTCGTTGATCAATAGATGGTTATGGTTCCCTGACCATGGACGTTGGATGTCATTGATAACGGGATCACATCATTAGGAGAATGATGTGATGGACAAGACCAAATCCTAAGCATAGCACAAGATCATGTAGTTCGTTTGCTAAGAGCTTTTCTAATGTCAAGTATCATTTCCTTAGACCATGAGATTGTGCAACTCCCGGATACCGTAGGAATGCTTTGGGTGTACCAAACGTCACAACGTAACTAGGTGGCTATAAAGATACACTAAAGGTATCTCCGGAAGTGTTTGTTGGGTTGGCACGAATCGAGACTAGGATTTGTCACTCCGTATGACGGAGAGGTATCTTAGGGCCCACTCGGTAATGCATCATCATAATGAGCTCAAAGTGACTAAGAAGTTAGTCACGGGATCATGCATTACGGAACGAGTAAAGAGACTTGCCGGTAACAAGATTGAACGAGGTATTGGGATACCGACGATCGAATCTCTGGCAAGTAACATACCGATTGACAAAGGGAATTGTATACGGGATTGATTGAATCCCTGACATCGTGGTTCATCTGATGAGATCATCGTGGAACATGTGGGAGCCAACATGGGTATCCAGATCCCGCTGTTGGTTATTGCCAGAGAGATGTCTCGGTCATGTCTGCATGATTCCCGAACCCGTAGGGTCTACACACTTAAGGTTCGGTGACACTAGAGTTGTTATGGGAAATTGTATGTGGTTACCGAAGGTTGTTCGGAGTCCCGGATGAGATCCCGGACGTCACGAGGAGTTTCGTAATGGTCCGAAGGTGAAGATTTATATATGGGAAGTCCAGTTTCAGTCGCGGGAATGGTTTCGGGGGTTATCGGTATTGTACCGGGACCACCGAAAGGTGTCCGGGGGTCCATCGGGTGGGGCCACCTGCCCCGGGGAACTTAATGGGCTGAACATGGGAGGGAACCAGCCCCCTAGTGGGCTGGTGCGCCACCCCCCACCAAGGGCCCAAGGCGCCTAGGGTTTAGAAACCCTAGCGGAGGGGGCGCCTCCACCTTGCTTGGGGGGCAAGTCTCCCCCTCCTGGCCGCCCCCCCTCCCCCCCTCTAGATGGGATCTAGAGGGGCCGGCCCCCTCTCCCCTTCACCCTATAAATAGAAGGGGGGGTGGAAGGGCTGCAGCACCCTTACTTTTGGCGCAGCCCCTCCCTCCTCCAACTCCTCCTCCTCCGTAGTGCTTGGCAAAGCCCTGCTGGAGAACCAGGAGCTCCACCACCACCATGCCGTCGTGCTGTCGGAGTTCTCCCTCAACTTCTCCTCTCCCCTTGCTGGATCAAGAAGGAGGAGACGACCCCGGGCTGTACGTGTGTTGAACGCGGAGGTGTTGTCCGTTCGGCGCTAGATCGGATCTTCCACGATTTGAATCGCCGCGAGTACGACTCCATCAACCGCGTTCTTGTAACGCTTCCGCTAAGCGATCTTCAAAGGTATGAAGATGCACGCCCTCTCTCTCTCGTTGCTAGAATCTCCTAGATTGATCTTAGTGACACGTAGGAAAATTTTGAATTATTGCTACGTTCCCTAACAGAAAGTACCCTACCCCGGATTCATAGCCATAAGAAGATCATAATCTTCAGGGGGAAAGCCTAATTGACGAATGCAGAGTGAGGGGCCGGCTCAGGCAAAGGAGCAACGGCCTGGTAGAGCGTCCTAGAGGAGAACTGGTCGCTGTGTTCAAGGAGTCAGGACCCCCGGTCCGACTCCAGGCTAGGGTCTGTAGAGCCACACGTTCTAAAAGCTCTTCCCAGGAGGCTTGCTCAGGGAGCACGAAAGCCTGACAAAAAGGCGGGGCGCCCAAGATCAATAATGGTAGCCTCAACGAAATATAGGGCACAACGCTAATGGAGACTAACTCCGGAAATCGAGCCACGAAGAAGTGCTTACCCGCCCAATGATCGAGCCAAAATAGGATCGAAGAACCCAACCCCACCGAGATCAAGGAACCAATACAGATGACAGGGAGAAGTTGGGTTATTGATTGTCAGAATTGAGACCCTCCCGAGCAGTGGTAAAAGGCAGTAGTGGGAGCGGGACGTTGGCACTGCCGTCATCAACACCAATCTAGCAGCCCCATGTTGCCTTTCAACATTAGTTAGTAAGTATGCTTAAGTTTCTCGTCTAATTCAACCTTGTCTATAGACAGATCTTGTCTATATGTAAACTATGTTTAAATTTCAAATTCCAAATTTGCAATGTTGTTGAAGTGTGTGGTGTTCTACCTCAACTTGTTTGGGACTAAAGGCTTTGTTGTTGTTGTTGTGTTGAGGTGTGTGATGTTGAACCTGGTTTTTTTTTTGTTTAATATCTATGCCAAACTAAAGTTCAAATATGTGCGCACACACACACATAGGAGAAATTGAATGAAAATTTATGAAGGCTACAGTTTATGGAATCTGACACTGCACAGTTGCTCTGGAGCCTTAAAAAAAAGGCCCCTTTTAAGATTGTTTTGCAGACTCTCTTCTTATGGAATCTGCTAGAGTTACTCTTACTGTGAATACACCCTTCCAACTTCATTTTGAGTGGAACATCCAGAGAGATACATTTCTGTAATAGCAGTATGCAATGCAGCTCCAATTGGAAGGACATCCTCGTCAACGAAGAAATGCGGGTTGTGATAACAATGCACCGAACCAACTTTCTCGTTTCTAATACCAATACCAAAGATGACGCCAGGAACTAACTGTTGGTAGAAAGCAAAGTCTTCCCCTGCCATGATCTTCTCCCCGGGCTTCACATTGTCTGGACCAAGCAAACTTCTGCCCACATTCTCCACATGGCGATGCAGCCTCTCATCATTCACGACTGCGGGATACATTGGGTAGGAGGGAGCCCCCAATATCTCCGCAACTCCCTTGCATCGATGAACAGCTGCCTGCGCTTCTACTACCTGGAAAATTCAAGAACATTTATTCAGGACCCTTCAATTTGCATTATTACACCCAGGGTAAAGCTATTTAATACTCCCTCCGTTCCCAAATATTTGTCTTTCTAGAGATTTCAATAAGTGACTATATACGGAGCAAAATAAGTGAATCTACACTCTAAAATAAGTCTACATGCATCCGTATGTTGTGTCCATTTGAAATGCCTAGAAAGACAAATATTTGGGAACAAAGAATTAGCCATATACATACAGACATTGTTAACTCCGTGCTGTTTGCTGTACAAAAGGAATAGAAACATGAATTGCTAACCATGGAAACAGGGCCAATAGATCATGGCATAAACGTGTTACAATTGCAAGTTGTGTGGTTGAAAACTGAAAGCACATTCAACTTTTGAGAGAATGCATAGAAGGTGCTCTCAGTGATATAAAGCTCTTTGCTCACAGAAAAATAAATTACGAAGGTACTGGTGAAGTGCTGATTGCAGCATACCAATATTATCATCAAATGCTACTATCTCTTAGTGAATTAATTTGTGCCATAATAATGCTAACCTCCTTAAGCCTTTTCTCTAGTCGATAAAGTCCTTCAGTAGTGAGGCTCCTCAAAGTACCTCCGAATTCAACAACTGGAGGTGTGGTATCAGTATAATTCCCAGCTTTAATATAGGTAACAGAGAGCACCTGAACACAATAAATAGACAGATCAACCCGAGTATCACATTTTAGCGAAGATGTTATTTCCCCATATGAAATCATCACTGGAGTAGCATTTCAGGTGCCACTTCAATATGTCCCATATGCCCAAATTTATTGTGAGAAAAAGACTTCCGTTTTTTTTCTTTTTGCGAAATGAAAAAGACTTCCGTTTGTTGGCATGATCCGCTACGTTTTCTTTCTAGATGACATGCTTGAAGAAAATCAGCTAAGCAAAGTAGTATCACTATAGGGCAAGGTCGTACTTGGCTGTGAAGAGGATCATCTTCTCTTGAGGTGAGCTGTTGCAGGGAGAGGATGGTAAATGCCGCAGCAACAATAGGGTCCACATTCAAGTGTGGTGTTTCAGCCTTCCCAGGTTTACCTTCTATTTTCACTACATAGAAACATACGGCTGCATGTGTCGGTCCTGCGTGAGCAGCTATTGAACCCGTCGGCTTCTGACAATCGACGTGCATGGCAAAAATAGCTTCAACACCATTCAGAACACCTTCTTTTACCATATGAGATGCACCAGCACCGCCCTCCTCAGCGGGTTGAAAAAGGAGTCTCACCGTTCCCTTCATCATACAAGACGAATGTTACATAAAGCGTATATACGTTAATCTTTGTGACTTCTGAAAAGAGTTTATTCGCAAAACTGACAGCAAACCAGCAATTTAAATATGAAATCGACACAAAAATTCCGATTTAATGGCCAGTCTACTTTTTGAGGGAATGGTCATCCTACTTTGCTGAGTTAAGCCATGACATCTGACTACTCATTTGGATAAACAACAACAGAATTGGTAAAAGCCATGTGTTAACATGAAACTGAAGAACTGACACAAGGGGGGGGGGGGTAAGTGTTAACACAGCTGAAGTACTACTACTAAATTCTGTCAAACTTAAAGCAGAACCATAAACAAGAACTCACCTTAAGCTGATCCTTGCGCTGATGCAGCAGCTTTGCCGCTCCCAGGAGCATCGCTGTGTGCGCATCATGCCCACACGCGTGCATTACGCCATCAACTCTGCTCTTATGCTCCCACTCTACCAATTCCTGCCATCCCAAGTGCGCACAGCCAACAAAATGTGATCCCTCCAGTAAACAATGGCATACTATCCGAGAGCAAGAGACAGTCACGAGATTGAGATCACATGAATCAAGCAGGCACGATCAGTAGTAGTACAGTACCGAGAAGATACAATTCTGCCGTTCAGCACCAACCACACCGGTCACACACACCGCGCCAGACTACCGGAGTAGCATCGGAGGGAAAGGGCACCCTGCGCCAGCCCGCAGTGTAGCATCGGACGGGAAGAGAAGAGGGGAACGGACCTGGATGGGCAGGGCATCCATGTCGGCGCGGAGGGCGACGATCGGGGGCAGGCCCGAGCCGACGTCGGCGACGACGCCTGTGCCGGCAACGGCGCAGGCGGTGATCCCTAGCCCCTCGAGCTCCTCGCGGACGAGTGCGCTGGTGCGGTGCTCCTGGAACGCGAGCTCCGGGTGGGCGTGGCGCACGCCGACAATCCAGTCTCGCTCCCCCTCGGCGCGCCGAAGCAGCTCCTGTGCGTACTCCGCCGACGCGGTGGAGAGGAGCAGGAGGAGGCAGAGGAGCGGAGCGGCCATGGTCAAGTGAAAGGTGGGGGATGCTTTCGTTGACGGGGCGCGAATGCTACAACAGACTCTAAAATTAACAGGAATGAATCCCCCAAGAGCAAGAGAAGGAACAGCCTGTAGAACGGACAAAGAGACCTTTTTTTATATTTTTGCAGGAGAAACGTTCAAAACCATGTACAGCTGTGAGTGAGCTGAATGAACAACTACACTTCATATCTGAAAGTGAAAAGCACTCGCAAATAACGCCAGTACTGACTTTATAATACGGACTTAGAGCAAAGAACAAAGGTAAAAAGGTATTATACCTCCGTCCCAAATTACTTGTCTTTTACTCCCTCCGTCCCATAATATAAGAGCATTTTCGTCCCATAATATAAGAGCGTTCCTAACACTTAGTGTAGTGTCAAAAAGGCTCTTATATTGTGGGACAGAGGGAGTACATTTTTTCAGATACGGATGTATCTGACACTAAACCATGTCTACATACATCCGTCAAGACAAAGCCGAGACAAGTAATTCAGGACAGAGGGAGTAATAAGCTGGACATCAGGACAAGTTGAGCAAGTACCAGTCTGTCTGTTTATCATTCTGATGTCAAATGATAGAAGGAAACGAAGTACAGGAGGATCTAGCCCGTTTGTTCAGAAACAAAACTACCGAAGGCCCGAAGCATTCTACCGACATGCCACTCGGATCTCTAAGTGTCTCAGATTCTCGTTGTATTCATATATTTTTGCTCAACTACCACTGTGTTCATCCTAGCTGCCTCGGTGTGGAATGTTGTTTGCTCTGGCTGTGCAATCTGTTTGAAGAACAAGATGACCAAAGGTGCCGCGGCTGGTGCTCCTCATTTTGTTCCTATGCTACTCATGATTCATGAACCCTGCAGCAGAAAATGAGTGAAACAAATTAACGAAGGCGTTGAAGGTTTCATTCAATGGGAAAGAGAAGTTAAGCATTATTTGCACATTAGTATATCTGCAAGCTTATTACTGTGGAAATATCAACCCTGGATGGGGCTGTGCAGTCTGATTGTCTGCTGTCAGATATGGTACATGGGGCTGTGCAGTCTGATTGTCTGCTGTCAGATATGGTACATGTACGAGACTTTGCAGTATTCATGCTAGAGGAACTTGGATCAAGCTAATGACCATGCATCAGATGAGCTCGCGATGGTACGGTACTACCAATACAGATGGACTCATCTAATGTACTAGCTTTCACCTTTCAGAAGATATCTATGTAACATAGCATGCTGCAGCCTATACATAGCGCATTAAGTTGCTAGCACAAATGAATTTCTGGAGAAATAGGTTGATAACTAAGTTCTCTTTTAAACTTAAATTTTTCTTTCTAAAAAAAACTTCAAGATCTTCCCCATCAGCAACTAAGAGGACTTCCAACATAAGCCATTTCAATTATTTATTTATTTGCACAAACTGATGCATTTGATGTTGTTCCATGCTAATTGACAAATCATGTCTCAACTGACAAGCAGAAACTGAGACACTTACAAATCGACTAACAAGCCCTTCCTTTTTTTGCAACATTTCTCTGTCGTAGTACTTTTTTTCTACTAAACTTTGGACAAACTGATACCAACTTATTAATGTTGCGAATTTGCAATGCTGCAATTCCCAGATTTCAGCGTTCAATCTCCTATATTCCAATGTGGTTGACTATGCATAGTTATCAACAAGAAGCAATACACAGAAAAAAGTTTTATATTCCTAGTCACCGCCATAGTGGCAAAGAAGTCAAGCATTTTCACTGTTATCAACTTATCCGGTGCACACATCCAACCCGACATTTCCCCTTCCCTTCACATTTTATCAAGTCATCATGCTAGAGAGATAAACAATATGGCCAGTACCCTCCAAACGGGATAAGAGAATTCATAATGCTACCTTTTTTTTCTTCTGAACTGAAGTAACTAGGAAATAAAACATCAAGTACAAAAATCAGTAATAAAACCGAGTATAGACTACTAGAGTAATTTCAGTATCTTAGTCATCCATGTTTGATTGCGTCATAATTTTATAGAGAGAAAATTTGGTTTATCTGGGGGCACAACATCAGCGGGTACAACAGTAATGCAATCATTCTGTCACCGTGCTCATTCGGCCATTCCCCTCTCATCGACACAGCCCAAGCACGCAATTATTCGCATGGTTTCTGCATCCATGGCTAATCCAAAGTAGCCTAGTAGTAAATCAATTGAATTCCAATCAGCACGTCAAAGCAGCAAGAGTCACCTTCATCCTACGCATGGAACTGCAGCAAGAGATCCATGGCGGCGCCCCGCCGCCGTTGCACGTCCAGCACCGGCTCGGCGGTGGCCTCCGGTCCCACGCAAGCGCCACTCGAACGCGGCCCGAGGGGCCACGAAGGCGGGACGGGCCGCTTCCGGCGCTTGTTCCCCTGCAGGGCGCACTCCCGGAGCCCGTCCTCCACCTCCCCGATCATCGGCTCCGCCGCCTCGCCGCCATCCGCCATGGGCTGATCGTTGTCTGACGGGACAGCGGCGGGCGCGTCGAGGCGGGAGAGGAAGCTGCCGATGGCGGCGTGAGCGTCGCGGAGGGTGGCAGCCGCGGCGGCTGCGGCCGAGGAGGATGATGGCGCGGAGAGCGCGGCCGCGGCCTCGGCGGCCAGGCGGATGGCGGTGGCCAGGTCGGTCAGCGGCGGTGCCTGTCGCGGCGGCGGGAGATCGAGCTCCATGGCTGGCCCAGCGAGGTGTGGCGAGTCGTGACGGCGGCGGCGGCCCGGCCGATGCGAACAGATGGAGGAAAGAATCGTCGCGCTGGCCAGGTTTGGCGTTGTAGCGGCGGGGATAAAACTTCCAGAAGGGTCGACATAATGATCAGTTACGTGGTGCTTACGTGTACACAAATATAGTAACAAATGAAACGTGTGCTAGCAAATCAAAACGTTCCTTCTTGTCCCTTAAAATTTGAACCAATCTAAGTTGGATAGTTAGAAGGACACTGGTATCCTTCGCCTATCAGAATGCAAATCATATACTTACGCATAGTTATGTTGTAGACAATAACGCTTCGAGCGGGGGTGGTTAGCCAGACGATCTCAAGGCGAGCAATGAGTCCCTTTGTGCGCCGTCGGCGCCGCCGCTGGTTCCCTCTCCCTACGTCAGCCGCTCCAGCGGGGGAGGAAGGGGGAACCTCGTATCCGTGTGTCCTATGTGTTCTCAGTAGGGTTAGGGTTGAGGGAGTCACTGCCGAGGCCGTCGTGGCACCGACGCATCTGAATAAGTTTTTCCGGGCTTCGTTCATGGTGAGACGGGGCTCCTACCTTCGTCTAGGAGCCAGCGGGGTGGGGGATCCCCGGGTCTCGTTGAGGTGCGGCCTATGGTATCTGGAGGTTGGCCGGCACTGGCCGGTTCGGTCCACGGGCGGGTGGTGGTTGTGTGGAGACGAAGATTCTTCTTTCTTGTCAGTATGATTTTCTGTTTTTGTTCTTCCTCCTTCTTTGTGTTGTCGCTGGAGAGATGTCCTGCTTTGCTCAGGCGGTTGGCCCGGCCGCGGTGTCGAAATCGGATCCTAGTTCTCTTTTATCTGGAAGGCGCTCATATAGCGATACTCAAAGCCACAGATGGTGAAGGCTGGTGCAGGCGTGTTGGATGCGCATGTGTGTCCTTATCTTTTTGACGACAGAGCGTAGGAGTGGGGGAGTAACATGGCAGTGTTTATGTCGTGGTTGAAGATGAGGACCTACTTGGGTCTGGATACAGATTATTGTGGTACAGGGGTCTCCTCACAAGGTTCAGGAATGATGACACAGAGCTTTGAAGGGCTTCGTGTTTTGCTGGTTGTTTTAGGGTGCTCTTTGTTATTTTGGTTTTTTATGCGTGTGTTAGGATGTGCTTGTTCAGATTAAAAACTTTGTATTATGTCCATACCTTCTCAAAAAAGTCATACACTTACATTGGTGCTCGGCTGCTCACATTTTTCTGTATTTATTTTAGGCCTTCCGAGAGGACGTTCAATGGGGGGAGACATTCCCGTCGACTACGAAGACGTCTATGATGACTTTATCAATCTCAAAATGATGTGCAAATTCAGTCTTTCAAAGATGCTCATAGAGGTAGGGTGTACGTGCATGTGTTTATAGAGGTGAGCATATGTGTGTCGTATGCATCTATACCGTGTTAAAAACATCCATCTAAATATAACGTTGTTTTGCCTTCCTACGTGTTGTTGATCTTGATACTAAATATTGAGTTTGTGATAGCTGATGACCTGCGCAATTTAGTTCCTCTTGATTATTCTTTAAATTTGCGGTTTTCACAATTCTACAGTGCCTAAAATTGTTCTTTTGTCGATCGATTTTCTGCAAAGCAGTGAGACCGAAGACTATAGGATCACAAGTAGGTCTATAAGGAAGTGATTAGACTACTTGACTAAATAATAACTTAACAATTTCTTAATTTAGTTGGAGGCAAATTTTAGCAATTCTCACAAGTTAAGCAACATCTTAGACATGCAAGTCTAAAGAGTATGGAGCGGAAAGTAAAGACTTTGCATATGAACGTAATGAGGGATCAGAGAAATCAAACGCACTAAAGGCACTGTGATTTTTTGGCGTGGTTTCCATAGGTGGTGCTATCGTACGTCCATGTTGATGGTGACTTCAACCCGCGGGAGGGTAACGGCTGGGCGAGTCCATGAAGGGCTCCATACACGAAGGGTTCATGAAGAAGCAACCTTGTTTATGCCATCATGGCTTCCGTCCACGAAAGACTAGCCTCACTCCGGGTAGATCTTCACGAAGTAGGGGATCTTATTGCCCTTACAAACTCCTTAATAGTTCAACTCCACATGATTTTGAGGCTCTGAAGAGACACCTGATCAATCTAGGAGACACCACTCTCTAAAAGGTAATAGATGATGTTGTTGATGATGAACTCCTTGCTCTTGTGCTTCAAAAGATAATCTCCTCAACACTCAATCACTCTCTCACAAAATTGACATGGTAGTAGGAGATCCCCTCGTGTGTGTGTGTGTGTGGAGAGCTAAACATGAATTGATTCAAAAAAGACATTTAAAGGAATGTAGGATTACAATCTTATGAATTTTTCATATATGTCATTTGAATTATGTAGAAATTATTCCTAAGTATTCCCTTGCAAATAAATCTTTTATTTTCCTTGCGATGTAATCATACAAACCAAAACCTTGTAGGATCATGAATAGATATGAAATTCTAATCCCACTATTTTTCTATTCCAACATTGTGGTATTTTTCTCTCTCTTTCTTTTATGTTTTTCTTGGACGTGTTTGCGCTAATGTCCCAGCAGTCTATTTTTGACTAGTACTGTACTTGAACCTTTTGTATGGACGTGTTGATGACTTTATTATGAAGCTGGATGAAAGCCTATTACGAGAGTATCTGACCTCCAATGATTTTGCTAGGGGACATCTGTATGCTCTTGATGCATTTTCCAATATATGGTGGGTGAATCAGGGCAACTGGACATGTGTGCTCCAACAAATTCATGGCTCGTGAAGTCGTGATCATCCTTGTTCATGAGCATTCAGCCTTTGTTCTTCCTGACAAAGTATCTCATATGCTACATGCACATCTGCTTGCATAGGAAGAGTATAATCCGGTAGACAAGGCCCACCCGAACCGAAACATCCTGGTTCAAATTCTCAGTTCTCTTAAGAGATGGATAGGCAAACTACCAATGCAATGACGCGCAATCAGCTGCCTCCGGAGTCTGGATCAAAGATCAATGTGGGAAGCACGAGACAATACAGCGGTGAGAAATGGCAGTTGCACATATCCTGAAACTGAATGTACATGCGGCTATGGAGCATACAGATAAACTATAAAGCCCACACTGCAGAAATTTCCTACTGCGAAATAGGAAATGCGCCAGTAAGACTACTTGTCAGTGGCATTTTAATCCGGGCCACAACAGCAGAAGATCGAAACTCCATATGTACAATTAATTTGAGTACGACCCGTTACAGCTGCATGCATTATATGCTTTTCCTGATCTATTGAGTTCTCTGGCTTCTGGAGGTGGCTCTCAGCGTCAACCATCAGCGAGCTGTTAGAGGATCGTCCTCCTCACCACCACAAGCTGATACATCATACAGATTGATTAGGATGAAGTTAGACAAATCTCTAGACAGTATAAAGATCATGAATCAGAGCAAACGTGGCAGCTTTTTTAGGTAAAAAGGAACATGGCGATGACATGGAACAACACAGAGGTTGTAAATTTGCAATCTCCTAAAGTGCTGAAGATATGTGGAAAGGGGCAAGGAACATCAGCTGCAGCTCCAGCTTATTTGTAACAAAAACAAATTACTACATAATTTGAAGACAGGACTGCAATTAGCTATAGCTCGTATTTTGTGCAAAAGAAGATAACGTAAAAAAATGAAAAGAAGAAGATAACATAAATTTTGAAATAACAGACAGAGACAAACCAAAGGTTCGGTCACTAGATTACACTATTCATGTATATGTGATGGACTAGTTGGGATAGGAAAATGGTCATAGGACAGGGTATTTGGCACGCTCCCTCTTCAATCCGGCGGCAGGCTCATCCCTAATGCAGAAGAGAAACTCTGAGGCTTATTCAAACTTTTGTTCATTGATTGCATGAAAAAAGGTTAAAATGCCAGCTTGTTTATACAGCATAGCCTTGACCCAAACTAAACTACGTGAACAGCCAAACTGGGTTCTAGCTCACTGGATGCCTATGGAGTAAAACCAACCGACTCAAACTATGTCTTACCTAAAACAATTCAAACTCTTCTGTATCTCCAACCTGTCTGTCTATCTAGATATATAGACCTGCTATTATCCCATCATACAAGGATACAACTCTTCAGTTCCTAAACATCTCATCTCCTAATGACTATCTTCCACCTGTCCAAATCTCCTTGATATTCACGATAACTTAGGTGTTCCTCCTGCTTGTTTTTCTACGGCCGACCAACCAGCCGTAACTCTTCTACAGATAAAGGGGTGTGTTTGACCTAAAGCTCATAACAGTACACCAAGATTGCCCTTCCAATTTACATATCCAGGGTGTGGTAATTCTTTCCGCATCTTTTGCTTAGAAGTTTATTACTCCACAAAACAACTTTCATAGGACATCATACTAATTTTGAAACGAGAATAGGCAGGACGAACTGCCTATCTTGGACTTAGAAAGTGTGGACTTGACCACCAAGATCCCGTACGATACCACTAAGCCACGTAGGTGTCACCTGGACGACACGTTATGAACACCAAAATTCTGGACCTTAGCTGTTTCTGACAATCAACTCATCATGGAACCAGATGCCAAGTGTTCAATTGATGTTATGCACATACGGAGTAGTTTTTACTGGATGAGTGTCCATTTTCTATATGCATTTTTCAAAGCTATTTGCAGGGTCTATGCCACCACTCGTGCCTGGCTAGGATCTGAAATCGAGTTGTTGAAACTCTTCATTGTAAGCATTTCAAGATGAACAAGGCAAGCCTATGACCTGCAGCAACTTATGATTTTCCTACCAAGCCACCAAGAGTATCCTCTGTCCTCCAAAAATTACCCTTTAATCCAGTCTATGTACAATTTCAACAGGCATGGGGGGAAGCTAGATACATCTCCAATGCTACTGGCCAGAATCAGGAGGTGCTAAGGGTGTGCTTGGTAAAGGGAAAACCCTGGATGGGTCATGGATATCTGTTATGACCGGCATATTAGGGGCTTAGCCCAGTGGGCTGTGGCCCAAGTTATCTTATTGTTATTAGGGGCTTAGCCCAATTATCTTATCGTTATTAGGATCATTTGCTTACGAGTCAAGTAAACCTCTCTATATAAGGAGAGGAGATGTATCAATCTAATCAAGCAAAGAAGCAATCATTATTTGCTCGGCTTCCCTTAGGGAGCCGGGAGACCTAACCGTAGCCGCCTCTTGCGCCGCCGCCGCCTCTCCCTCTCGCGCACGACGGCGCCTTGCCGCCGGCGACCGCGAGCTTCGCCACGTCCAGCCCCTCCTTCCCCTACAACCTACGCCCTAGACCCGGTAGGGTCCCAGCTCCTACCAATATCCATCTCGTATCAGAAGTATTCAGATTCTTCATGAGAGGTATTCAGGTTTCAGAGGGACATGGTGACATTCAAACTCAAAGTATAGTCATCCATTGTTTAGTCTAGGATGTAATCTGGCTACGAGGATTTCAACAAAAAATGGATAATCAGAATAACCTGAGTCATTCACACTTGACCACATGATGATTTCAAATGATTATTTTATCTTCAACATATTAATTCACTATGTTAAACTAGAAACTAAACAAGTTCACTACTTGTATCCTGAAAATGGACTGGTTCACAATAACACATCAGTATTCTTCTACAACAAGAAGAAGAGGCAATACATAAGCATTATTCATACAGGCAACACATGAGATATCTCTACACACCACACCTGAACTTGATACATGAGATATCTTTATATACCAGGGAGGACCCCCCTGGAAAAATAATCCTAAGGAAAAAGGAAGGACCGTCAAGCTGGTGAGTGAACAATGAAATAATCAAATCACACATCCAATCCAAAAAGTTTGTATCCCCTACTTCCAAGAAAGCAAGAGCACAAAATCAAGGGGCTCTAACAGCCTAGTTCCACGGTTTCAGTATCAACTAAATGTAGCTACTAGCTAGAAAAGCTGACTATGATCATGGCTAAAATACTCTGCCTGCCTCCAATAAAGATGGTCTCCACAAGGATATTAGGAGTAATACTAACATATCCCGTCACAACTCTTCTTAGAAATTAACAAACACGACATAAGTTGCAACAACTTTAATTATTTGACAAACAAAACAGTGACCATGATGGGAGCTAAAGATTAAATCTAGCGTTCCATGTGTCTACCGGATTATCTTATTCGATTGGTATTAAACCTATCCAAAAAGTTGAGTGCACTTTCAGGATATGCTTTCTTATACCTGATTAATATAAGCAAAAGCATAATCCGACGCCCTAATAAGCTAACGAGGCAGAAGTGCAGAACCAATTCAAATTGACCAGAAAGTGAACCCCGGCGATACCAAATCATGGTATCAAGGCATCAGATTGCACATTCCAGTACCATCTCAATCCTAAGCGATTTCATCATCAGCCACATCCACATGTGAGTTTTCTTGTACTTCTTATTTGTTTTTAAAAATTTGGTTGGGAGGGCAACAACATGCATAATTTGGCAATGAAATGCTGAACTGTAACGCATTATGGTTAATAAATGGCATCAGCAGGACGTACCGCCGCAGCAGAAGCAGCAGCAGCAGCACGAGAGGAGCATGGCGGCGTCGCAGGCGAGCTCGAACGCGGTGGCCACCATCGACGACGAGCGGCCCTCGAGCAGCGGCACCTGCTGTTCGTCCCCGTCCTGGCCCTGCCGCCCCTGCCCCTGCCCCTGCGCGCGCTTCTTGTGGGCGAGGTTGAACTCCAGCTTCTCCAGGTAGGCGTGCTTGAACGAGTCCCGGATCCGGAGCGACGGCCACAGGTGCATCTTCGCCGGGCGTGCAGGGGGCGGTGGCGGGGGCTGGCCGGGCCGGGGATTGTCTTGATCTTAGGGATCACGGGGGTCGGCGCGGAGGAAGACGGAGGAGAAGCGTCAGATTTTGGCTTCGCCTTGATTGGGACGGTGCGGGTTGCGGATTTGGGATTGGATGACGGGACGACACGGCACGGCACGCCGATGGCAAGCATGCGCCGGTCTGGGTCGTTGCGCGGTGGTGGGATCTGCGAGAGCGAGACCTCCTCTTCGCGCTCACGCGCTGCTCGCCTGTGCCTGCCTGGCCCAACAAAGGCCGATGGTCCCTCGCGTCTCTCGCTCTCGGCTCGGGTCGATGGTTGATCGGTCAGCGTTAACCGGTTACCTGACCAGTCAACTGTTTTGACTTTTGTAAAAAATAAATCTGAAAATTCGGGGGAAAATATTTCTTTTAAAGAATCATAGATTTGCAATAAAAGTTTATGAAATGGAAACGCTCAGCATCAACCGGCTGAAAACAATTGACGCGTCCACCACCTCCTTTAAGTGCCACGTGCCCTCAATGCCCGCTAAAAGAAACACGAGACGTACCTCTTCATCTAGAAAACATCGTGTTCCTCTCTCCGTCTTTCGTCTCTATGTTTTCTGCAACATTAACTAAGTTGTAAAAGTTCTTCCACAACATTACCCTTGTTGCAGAAAGAAAGTGAAGACAGAAAAAAAATCCCACAGCACAACCAATGTTGCAAAAAATAATCCCGCAACACAACCTATGTTGCAAAAATAATAATCCCACAACACAACTTATGTTGCAACAAAATTCCGCAACACAACCAGTGTTGCAAAATGTTTCTGCAACAGGACCTTTGTTACAAAGCAGAAGGTGGTTAGTCGCAAGATTGATCAGATTCGATGGTTCGTCAGGTGACGGATCTTGTAAAAAGATCCACTGAGCGACGCGTAGCAGGTTCCTTATGAAATTTGGAAAAAGTTCACATATTTTTTTTGAAAAATTTGTAACTTGAAAAAAGATCCTTGATTTTGGAAAAGTTCATCATTTTTTTAAAGTTCACGAATTTGAAAAAAGTTCATTGGTTTTGAACAAAAAATAATCAAATTTGGAAAACAAATCATGAATTTGAAAAGTCCATCGATATTGAAAAACAAAATTCATGAATTTGAGAAAAGTTTGCGGATTTTGAAAAAAAGTTCATAAAAATCGAAAATAATTTGTGGATTCGAAAAAAAAAATCATGGATTTGAAAAAAGCCCATATGTTTTGTAAAAAAATTCATGAATTTGAAAAAAAAATTCACACAGTTGAAATAGAGAAGAGAAACATAAAAATAAAAGAAAAAGCAAAAGCAAAATGGAAGAAAACCGGTCCAGAAACCAAATAACGAAAAAAGAAAAACCAGGAAGCTTCCCAAAAACGGCCTAGGAAGCTTATGGGAGTTTCCCAAAATCAGGGAGGGGAGATTCCTCTCGTGCATTAAGATGGGTCGTTCGTTTAGATTAAGAGAAGCGAGGGGGGAGGGGGGGATGGGGGGGGGGGGTGCACTGCGTACCAAATAACCGATAACGAGCGCATAAGGCGTCGAATAGGATTTGGCAGAACCTACACTCGTCACTAGAAAATGCGCCGACATAGTGGAACACATACCTGGCCATATGGGCCATGCCTCCCGGGCCGACCCGTGAGCACGGATTTTTGGCCTGACATTGGTTGGGCATATCATGCGAGTAAGAGGGTCAGACCGGCCGACCTTCGACCGGCCATGGAACAAGGCCGATCCTTGAAGCCAGGCCTTAAGGTCCAGCACAACACGATCCTTTTATATTTTTTGTATTTTTCTTAAATTTTTAGATTTTTTTGTATTTTCCTTAGATTTTTAGACCGGAACGCAACAATGGCCAACTTGCAACTATGTCATGTAGGGCTGGTTTTTTATTTGGCGTGCCAGGCCAATCCCATGGCCAGGCCTTTGGGTGTGCCGACCCATATGGCCAAGTTTGGTGGGACTGTGACGGGAGGACGTTGGACGGCTAGGACATCAGCTCATGATGAGGATATAATGTTTTTTTTTTTTTTTTATAAATATTCTAGTGAAGTTTCAATTAGTGATATTCTCAGCCTCGGTTTTGTGATTGCTGAATGTTGTAAAGAATTAAGCGCAAGAATGGGAGAAAACATAATATTGTGATTCAAGGGTCCAGATGTGAGTACTTGAGAGACGTCGACGATGAGTGAAGCAAGAGGGTTCCCTGGGGTGCTTTGATCCACCGGGCATATGCACTGAAAATGGGAGAGTTACCCGTGGCAGAACATGAGCAATTCATCAGTCATTGACATGATCCAACGATCATACTCAAAGCGGTTTCATCCAAAGATATATCAATTTGGACTTTCTCCTTTGGGATGCCTAGCTCAAGCAACTAGATCAATGCATTGTAAATATATCATCGATTTGCAAGGGTGGTTGCGGTGGAAACTCCACCATGCAACTTCAAAGTCGATGGTCATAACTATAAGTCTATAATGTGGGATACTGCATCAAGATGCCATTTATTTCGCTTGACCAAACTTTTTCGAAACAATATCAAACCCTCAAGGTAATAATAGAGTCCATAATGCAAGGTTTTGTGGGAACAATTGTGATCCATGAGAGAGTTACTAGCTGACACCACAGATTTCTTGAGATCCACCGAAGGATAGAAGACGTCTCATTAGATGAGTATCTCCACGACGACCTTGTTGAGCATATATACATATGTGACAGTAACATGCGCAACAGTTTTGTGACATTTCATCATTTTTATTTAGATTATCTAGTACATTTTGGAGCTCATGGTATAATTGAATTTCAAAATCTCAAAATTATGAATTTGAAAAGTTTTTCAATTATGCGTTGTAGAAACATACAAGTTTGAACTTTTAGATGTAAAATTGGAGTTAGATGAAGTTCATATGCATGAAGAGGAGATAAATGGAAGATAATGCAGTATATGCGCTAAATTACTAGGAATTGTCAAAGGAGTGCTCCCTCAAAAGATGATTTTTAGGGGCTCCACTAAGACCATTTTAGGATCACATATCGATATGTTTTGATGATTTTTTTGGTTAAAATTTGTCATGTCTATTGCACATAAATTGACATGATGTTTACAATGAAGTTGTCACGATATGTTTGAACTACTTTTTGTTCTACAGTTAAAGTAAATTTTGACATGTTCTAAAAAAGAGAATTAAGAAACTAAACTTGCCATGGTGAATTACAAAAAATTGCCATGATCCATGAAATAATTTTGACATGGTTCATAGTAAAATATAAATCCATCATCAATTACTTTAAAAATGCATGATTAATGATTCAAATTTGTCATGAACCATAAACTAAAATTGCCACAGTGAATTACTTAAAATTTTCATGATACATGCACTAAAATGTGCCATGGTTCGTACAAAAAATATTTTTCATGGTCAAAATACTAGAATTGCCATAGTCAAAATACTAAAATTGCCATGATCTATAAACTAAAATTGTCATGATCTATAAACTAAATTTGCCATAATGAATTACTAAAAATTTCCATGATCCATGAATTAATTTTGCCGTGGTTAATTACTAAAAATCTTCATGGTCAATTAATAAAATTTACCGTGAAAAGTAGTTGAAATAAAATGGTAGCTTTAAATGTAGAAGAAAATACTAGATGGAACATATCATGGCAACTTTAGTGTAAACACTATAGCAACTTCAATGTAAATATCATGGCAACTTTTGGCCCAAAAAAGGTCGTCGAAACATATCAATATGAGATCTAGTTTTGATGATCTCGTCGAGACGGGTTTAATGATGAAGCGGATTTTTAATTGGATTTTTATTTAAGAGATAAAACATTTTGAGTCCGAAAAACCAAAAAGATTCTGCTGATTTCATCTGTTTGATGTGGCAAGATGGATGGTAATGAGGCATTTGGACTATGTTGCTTCATGGCACACGTGAGGCACTTAGCATTTGGGTATTTAAAATGATGAAATTGAGGTGATTATTAGATAATAGATAAAAAAACAAAAACGAAAGAAAAACGACCATAAAGCCCGACTCGCAGTCCAACACACGTTGCACCCGTCGGGCCATCGGCCCATGCCATCCATTCCGAATGCAAATGGAGGCACCTGTGGACGGACATTCCTATTTGACGCATCCTGCGTCAAACTGAGGCTGTTTTGCACAGGGAGATAGAGCGATGTTCGAGTTAGGCCGGCCCGTTTAAGCGTTTCGACGTCCCCAGTGTTGGGAACCTTCTAGAGGTTCCCAACCGGTTTTTTTTCCAGGAAATTTCTACAAGTTTCCAAAACTGTTTTTTCTTGTTCTTTTTTTTTCACTTTCCTTTTTCCCTTTTCTTTTTTTCTTGTCTCTCTTTTGTTCCCTTTTCTGTTTTTTCTTTTTTCTATTTCCTTTTCTCTTTCCTTTACTTTCATTTTAATGTTTCATTTTCAATTTAATTTTTGTTTCTTAAAAACATGTTTTTTTTAAATCATCGTTTGTTCATAAATCCAAAAAATGTTCATGATTTTACAAAAATGTTTGTATTTTTCAATAAACATTCGGAATGTTTCGGTTCAGAATGTTCACAACTTTTCAAAGAATGGTGCCCTTGTAAAAAATGTTCAATTGTAGAAAGACCATATTTAAAAATTGTTCGCAACTGTCCAATTTTTCAGGAGTTCAAAAAATGTTCATGTTACAAAAAATGTTTGCAAATTTTAAGCAATGTTTGTGGTTTTCAAATTTAGTTCAGAATGTTTTTCTTTGAAATGCTCACAAATTTCAAAAATAGTTCAATTTTTTTGAAAATGTTCATGTTTCCATTTTTCAAGAGTATGAAATTTTTTTGCTTTTCAAAAATTGTTCACAAATTTCAAAACATATTCGTGTGTTTATAAAATTGTTTGTAAGGTTACTAAAAAAATATTCAATTGCATAAACATGTTCAATTTATTTTCAAAACATGAACATTTATTTTCTTTTTTCTATTTCCTTTTCTCTTTCCTTTACTTCCATTTTAATGTTTATTTTCAATTTAATTTTTGTTTCTTAAAAACATGTTCAATTTCATAAATCCAAAAAATGTTCATGCTTTTACAAAAGTGTTTGTATTTTTCAATAAATGTTCAGAACGTTTCGGTTCAGAATGTTCACAACTTTTCAAAAAATGTTTCCATTATCAGAAAACGTTCAATTGTAGAAAAACCATATTTCAAAAATTGTCCGCAACTGCCATTTTTTTAGGAGTTCAAAAAATGTTCATGTTACAAAAAATGTTTGCAAATTTCAAACAATGTTTGTTTTTTTTAAATTTTGTTCAGAAAATTTTTCTTTGAAATGCTCACAAGTTTCAAAAATAGTTCAATATTTTTGAAAATGTTCATGTTTCCATTTTTTAAGAGTATGAATAATTGTCAGCGTTTCAAAAATTGTTCACAAATTTCAAAACATGTTAGTGTGTTTATAAAATTGTTTGTAAGGTTACTAAAAAAATATTCAGAACTTAAAAAAAATGTTGCTGTTTTCAATAATGTTAAAAAATGTTCATGTTTTCATTTTGTGGGTTTCGAAATTTTTTCAGAGTTTTTGAAAAATGTTCATGTTTCAAATTTTCTTTGGAGCTTAAAAAAAATGTCCGCCTTGCGTTGTGGAACAAAAAATGTTCCTGTTTCAAAAATTGTTCACGGTTTTCAGAAAATGTACAGTTTTTAATGATTTGAGCTGCCTTAGAAAAAAATGCATTCGATATTTCAGAAATATTTCGAATCTGCATTGGGGTGTGGTTCTTAAGAGTTTTTGTTGCCTTACGATCAGCAAAGCTCGTTAGCTCAGCTGGTTTGTATTGCCTTGCCTCATCGGACGAGATATGGGCTTGATACAACTTGAGGGCGCAATTTGTTTCGAGCTATAAATCGTAGCCTGTCGCTACCTTCATGGGCTGGCCCAGTCGTAGACTGCCTTGTGCGTGCGTTCGGCAACCTGCCGCAGAGAGCAGCAGATAGGAGCTCCCCCGTGGACCGTACAGATTTGATCAGATTTGCTGGCATAGGGACGAGTACGAAACATGCAAGCAGCTCACAACCCGAATCGTACGTACACATTGCATTTCAAATTTCCCCCCAAATTACCTTGGATGCATACATGACAGTACATCATCCTCATCGTTCACAGATAGTACATGGAATGGAAGCAAACACTAACGAAGACACACTCGATCGGTAGAGAAAACAAGCAGCAAACGCGGCGGCGAGCTGCGGAAAACAGAGACGCGTGCAAAGACCAGCAGAATCCAGGACCCGAACAGCAGCACACACTGGAGGCCCTCTGTCCTCTGATATATCTACAGTTCAGTGCCTCCGACCATCACCGAGACGGCGGCCGGCCGATCTAGCGGCTGCCGAAGGAGGCGGACGAGCCGAACTTGGTGGCGCTGGCCCTCAGCACGTACTGGTGGTACAAGGCGGCGATGGCGGCGCCGATGAATGGCCCCACCCAGAAGATCCACTGCAACAACAATGGCTACAAATGTAAGCATAAGATGTCTCAGAGGAATTTGAATTAATTTCCTCCTAATTGCATTCTCTACAAAACTATGGGCATACAAGATGGCACTAAGTAGTTAGGTACATTAGAGCTATATAAGAGTTTCTAGGGTAGTTGGATGGTGGAGCAGGTGGGAGTGGGACGAGAGTAGGCAGCGTGTATTGCTCCAAATATAGTATTTTTTGCAGATATATCATACATAAGCTACAAGACTATACAAAAAGAAACTTCAAGGCTAATCAATGGGGTGTGAGTGTGACATCGCTTGAGTTTATTATAAGCGATCCTTATCCCGGGTCCTTCGTCAAAATAGTCGACCTGCTCAGCGTTCTGATTGCTACTTTTGAACTTATGGACGAGGAATACCACAAAAGTTTTATGTCTAGTTCTTTTAAGCTTGAGTCTGCAAGTGATCTAGAACCAGTCATTTGGGATGACATAGTACAGTATGGGTTTAATAAAGTTATCCTACCTATCTTGTGCCGTTCGATAAGATATACAGTATATTCTATCTGTTCTTATGGATGAGGAACACCACACAAGTTCTCTTAGTTTTCTTTTGTTTTTATTTAATAGTCTTCGAGGTGATTGTGACCACTGCTTACCGAAATAGTGGGGTTTGTGCTTTGCTGTGGACTATCTGGAATTGCAGAAACGATCTGGTCTTTAACAGAATATCATGTATACATTTTTTGCAGGTTTTATTCCGGACTACGGCTCTGATCCGTTCGTGGTCGCTACTCACCCAGACGGAGGCCAGGGAGCATTTGGTTACTGGGTCTATCCGTTGGGAGATGGTAGCTCGGGTTATCTTCAACCGGTTTGGATGGCGGTCATGTAATAGGATAGGCATTTAGTATTCCTACCTAGTTTACCCAGCCGGTTGTGGCATCTTGATGTGGCTAGTTGATGTATCTAGCTTCTTCGGGCTCTGTGTGAGCTTGTTCTGCTTTTTTTCACTTATGAGGACCTTTTGAACCATGTTGGCACTACTTTATTTTGTTAATAAGAGGGCCGTATGCATCGTACTGATGCAGAGGCCGGGGTTTCCCCCCTTTTCGAAAAAAAAACTGTGAGAACAATATTAATAATTAGCAGAGAGATGCATGGGGGGCAACGGGGGCACATACGTGGTCATCCCAGGCCTTCTCGTTGTTGTAGATCACAGCAGCTCCCAAGCTCCTTGCCGGGTTGATGCCGGTGCCGGTGATCGGGATAGTGGCCAGGTGCACCATGAACACCGCGAAGCCGATTGGCAGAGGAGCCAGCACCTAAACAATTCATCAAAACATCCATGTTATTTCCAATTAACTCTAGCGTAATTGTTTGCAGATTACTCTACTAGCTTAATTCATCACCATAAACAAACTCAAAATAAGAGCCGCCTTTGTATTTCAAAACCATATATGCAGCAAAATGGAGAGCTGGCAAGGAAGAAGACATGAATGTTTCATATGCTGATATGCCGCCTTGAAAAGGACGGTTCACCAAATCTAAACAATCATATCATCGAAAATTCATGTTGGACTTTCGCACCATGTCCCTATCTAGAATCGGAAGTGCTTGTCTAATGCTAATCACGAGCGGTTTGCCACCTCACAGTTGCTGCATATAATGAATCAAATTAACTAGCTCTAGCTAGGGACTGGACTAGTGAGTGGTACTAGTGGGTGCTGATGAACTACATCAGTACCGGTAGAGAATATCCGGAGACCTGCTTTATCATGCCTAGCCATTTCCATGCAGCATCACTTGTTCGTGGACCAAAGAATATGAAATCAGTCGGTGAGCATGCTGAGAGGAGGGTGATAACTTACTGGGACGTGGGAGTCACGGGCGCTGCGCTTGGGGTCGGTGGCGGAGAAGACGGTATAGACAAGCACGAAGGTGCCGATGATCTCGGCGGCGAGGCCGGTGCCCGTGGAGTAGCCGGAGCTGAGCTCGTTGGCCCCGCCGCCGTAGCGCACGTAGAAGGCGCTCTGGAACCCCTTGACGAGCCCCACGCCGCAGATGGCGCCCAGGCACTGCGCGATGATGTAGAGCAGCGCGCGCACCAGGGACACCTTGCGCGCCAGGAACAGCCCGAAGGTCACCGCCGGGTTGATGTGTCCCCCGGACACACCGGCGGTGCAGTAGACGAGCACGAAGATCATGCCGCCGAACGCCCAGGCGATGCCGAGGATTCCCACGCCGCTGCAGGCCGCGTCGGCGGCGTTGGGGCCGGCGGGGTCTGCCTGGTGCTTGTACCCGATGACGGTGGCCACGGTGATGTAGAGGAAGAGCAGCGTGGCCACGAACTCGGCGATGACCGCGCGGTACAGGGACCACTTGGTCAGCTCCTCGGCGTCGAAGAGCGGCGCCGGCGGCGGGTCGGAGTAGTCCTTGGCCGCGTACCCCCCGCCGGGTGGCGCCGCCTCGATGTCCTTGGCCATCGTCGCCTCCTCAGCCGATCGACAAGCTAGGGTGTGTGTGTGTGTGGTGGTGCCCAAGGTGCGAGTGCGCTGAAGCTCTGTGGTGGTGGTGTGAGACGACGAGGACACGGGCGTGGTATTTATGGCGGCGAGGCGCGGGGCGGCTACTGGCTCTCGGCGAAAGGCCGGCGCAGGGCGCTCCCTTTGCGAATTTAGTTTGTTTGTTTAGTGGCTGGGTTTATTAGTGGAAGATAAGGGCGTTCCCGTTGGTGTCTTGTTTCTAGGTTATAAACTTTGCCGCCCACGGCCCTCATCATTGCATCACTCCAGAGCAGATGGCTCACTGCTGGCTGCGCCTAATACGGTGGAGCTTACTTTGTAGTTTTAATTAGTGGCCCAGTTCCGTCTGGCGACGGGTGAATGCACGTACAGAATCCATGATTTGAGGTGATGGCAGATACGTCGTCAGCTTAATTGCCTGCTGAGCGTGCTGTGTGAAGCACTAGTAACCTGGTAAAAGCAATCGAAATGTAGGCACCAGGTCAGCAGTCACTGGTTTGCTACGAGCATTTGGCGGCAAATTTTGTATTGTTGACATTTGTCTGGGCTCTCCACTATTGAACAACTGCTTATTGGTTGCTAATCATGCGCAGGCACGTCACAGGAACCACCCTCTAATCAAAGTTTCTATCCGAAACCTTGATTAATCCTAGCAAAATGTTGCATGATGCGCCAGCATCGGCTGTACCTGTATGTAACAAACAAGCTGTACGCGTCTGGTCCAGATTCCAGAAGATGCGTGAGGGTTCGACCGGATGGCGACCCGATATCCCTCCCGGATTTGCATGCCGGGAGACCGGAACCGTCCGCATGATGGGCGCGCGGCACTCTTTTCCAGCGTGCCCGTTGTTCCGTGCACGAGTATGGCTTCCGGCTCACCTCGCTTTCGATCCATCCATGACGGCGGACGGGCCGCAACAGCACGGAACCGAAAGTGAGGAGGCCTCTCATCAATGATCCATCGCCTCCCCCGTCTTACTCGAGATTTCCATTCACGGGACGGGACGGTGGACGAGCTCCTTTTTCCTTCCTGATGAAGCGCGCGACGCCCATGCGGGACTCATGGTGGTGGTTAGCCAGTACGTGCACCATGCGCGAAAGAACAAGAAGGACCTACCAATCCAGCGGTGACACTGACGCATATATGATTTTTGAAGGGGAATGGATGGGATGAGCTGGGCGGCTCTCGAGTCCCATTCAGGCCGAATTATTTGCTCTGTTTCGAGTTTTCAACAACTGCGCTGGCATCTCAGGTTGATTTGTTACAAAACAAAGCGGGAATTCGCTTCCATGGAGAAACAAACAAACGGATCGAATGGGCGGTCCATTATTCCACGAACCCGCAGCAATCAGGCATGCAGCATTGTTTTTAATAGAAAAAAGGCAATGTTTCATTATCTCACGATGAACCGTGGACGAGATACAAACACAAGTACACAACGAAATACATATACGTCCTCTGCATGGCTAGGATGTACGTAAACACCATTCATGTATATGCATGAAATGATCACGCTGTTAATGAATACAGCCTTACAAGATCAAAAATATGCCTAGGCAAAGAAGAAAGTAAAAGAAAAAGAAAAGATAGCAACATTTATCCTTGTCAAGAAGTTGATGATGCAAGCGCATATGATCTTGATTTTGCCCATGCCAATTGAAAATTGTGCACACACTACACAAGCAGCTAGTCATCAAGAGTCGGCCGCAGAAATGAAGAATATCGATTGACACATGTATGATGCAAATCGCAGGTGGTGAAATACGACGACACCGCCGAAATCACACATTGGAGACACTATGACGATCTCATGCCCCTGATGCAAGTGTATGTCGGTGGTAAATGTGGCCATGGCCCTGAAACATCACGAGTTGTCACTATCGCAGCATGACCGCGATAAGCTGCTACCAGCACCATCAAACAAACATGGCCCGATAATTCACACAGTCGGCCAACAACATCGTCAATGTCGCCACACACCATCTCCACGATGTGAGGCCGCAACGAAGGATTGCCACTTCTCTCCGCCACGCACCATGTCCGGGCCTCAGCCAACCAAATCATGACACCAAAAAGGCATGGAAGTGGCAACTGCAACACAAACCTCCCAAACATTGCCCCTGAGGGAGTCCCGGATTAGGGGGTGTCCGGATGACCGGACTATAACCTTTGGCCGGACTCCTGGACTATGAAGATACAAGATTGAAGACTTCGTCCCGTGTCTGGATGGGACATTCCTTGGCGTGGAAGGCAAGCTTGGTGATACGGATATGAAGATCTCCTCCCATTGTAACCGACTCTGTGTAACCCTAACCCTCTCCGGTGTCTATATAAACCGGAGGGTTTTAGTCCGTAGGACGAACAACAATCATACCATAGGCTAGCTTCTAGGGTTTAGCCTATCTGATCTCGTGGTAGATCTACTCTTGTACTACCCATATCATCAATATTAATCAAGCAGGAGTAGGGTTTTACCTCCATCGAGAGGGCCCGAACCTGGGTAAAAACATCGTGTCCCCTGTCTCCCGTTACCATCCGCCTAGACGCACAGTTCGGTACCCCCTACCCGAGATCCGCCGGTTTTGACACCGACATTGATGCTTTCATTGAGAGTTCCGCTGTACCGTCGCCATAAGGAAGGATGCTGCATCCCGTCTTTAAAGACGGCGCTGTTGCTAAAGGAGCTTTGGCTATCGGCCAAACTCTCCGGCTAGGCGATTTTCTTATGACCGCCTATTTGGCCGCCGCGCTGACGATGACTTCTCGGGTCATCGAAAACAATCTCCACCTCGACTCGGAACTCGCCGAGCAGTTAGATCCGATGGAGCTCTCTTCCTTAAACGAGCTCTTGGATCGCATCGCCGCCCTGGAAGTCGCTACAGAGTACGATCGGATTGGTCTTAAACCCGATCCGAGAGAGATTAACTCTCCCCAGGTCACCGACCATGTCGCAGTGGTGGAAGAACAATGCGGCGAACCCATCTTAAAGACCAGATATGCCCGGATTCCCGATCCCTCCAAGCCGGATACCCGCGTAGGGGAGGACGTCACTCAAGCCCTGAACCTAAAGTCAGGCAGCGGGCCAGATTCATTGGACAACATCCAAGAACCTAAGCTTCCGAGTTTGGAAACTCCTTGGCCCCTGAGCCTCAGATCGGGCGAGGTTTCGGATTTAAATCCACCCGCCCACCCAAACATAAGGGATCTATCCCAAATTCGGCAAGAGCCCACGGAAACAGTACACCATTACTGGGCCAGATTCCTCCTGGTTATGAACAGGATAGAGGACTGCCGCGAGGAGGATGCAATTTCATTCTTCTGCAATAATTGCACGGACATCGGAATCCTCAACGCCATAAGTCGCCGTGAAATTACACGCTTCGCTGACTTAGCATCCATAGTACGAAAATACTGTGCGATGGAAAGTGTCCGGAAAACCGAAATAAAATTCTGGGACAATCCGGCCCTGAATACAACCCCAGTCCAAAACAAAAGGGCGCATTATCGCCAGGCACCTAGGCCAAACACCAAAAAGCAAAAACCCTCTATAGGGTATGGAACCGTACTGGAGGGATGGCTCAATGGACCCTGTAAAATTCATAGTACAGAGGGCGCCACACCAACTCATAGCCTTAGAGCATGCTGGATACTCCGGCAGGTGGCCAGAAGTGGCGAGGAGCTTCTAACTCCAGAATCCGCAGAGCACCAGCCCAGGAATACCGGTACGGTATCAACAGTCTTCGAGACTTTCGCATCAAACAATATGCGGAAACGAACACTCCGCAACCTTACCGAAGTCTACCAGGTAGCAACAATAAACCCATGGAGTGACACCGCTATTACCTTTAATGCCAGTGATGAACCTAAATTCCGAACAGCCCGAGCACCAGCCGCATTGGTCCTCAGTCCAATAGTGGACGGCTTTCGACTTACCAACGTACTCATGGACGGTGGCAGCGGATTGAACCTCATTTATGAGGAAACCCTTCGAAAAATGGAAATAGACTGGAGCCGCATTGAGCAAAGCAACACAACCTTTAGGGGAATAATCCCCAGTCGGGAAGCGCGCTGCACAGGAAAAATCACACCGGATGTGGTGTTCGGCACGCCGGATAATTACATGTCCGAGGAGGTCACGTTTCAAGTGGCCCCATTCAGCAGCGGATACCACGCCCTGTTAAGGCGAGAGGCATTCACAATTTTTCAAGCTATACCCCATTACGGGTACATGAAGCTCAAAATGCCCGGACCCAACGGAATCATCACTCTTACTAGTGACCGGACATCGCACCCCGCGCCGAGAACAAGACAGCCGCACTGGCCCTTGAGGCACTATCCTAAGCCCTAGCGGCCGAAGAACTGACTGCGCTGCGCTCCACGGTGAACAGGGACGACGTAATACTCGATAAAAGATCCAAGTCAACCTCCTTTAAACCGACGGACGAAATAGTCAAATTCCAAGTCCATCCAACGGACCCTACAAAAACGGCCTCCATCGGGGCGCAATTAAACCCTGATGTAGACGCCGCACTACGAGAATTCCTACGCAAAAATTAGGACATTTTTGCCTGGCACCCTTCAGACATGCCAGGAATCCCACGTAGGCTAGCCGAGCACAGCCTAAACATCCTAAAAGGATTCAAGCCTATCAAGTAGGCTCTTCGGCGTTTCTCTGAGCCTAAGAGACAAGCCATGGGAGAGGAGCTAGCCAAACTACTGGAGGCCGGATTCATCAGAGATATAAAACATCCGGATTGGCTAGGAAACCTGGTGATGGTACCAAAGACGGACAAATCCTGGCGCCTATGCGTCGATTTCAAGGACCTCAACAAGGCTTGCCCAAAGGATCCCTTCCCCCTCCCCCGCATCGACCAAATTATCGACGCCACCGCAGGACATGATTCATTGTGTTTCCTCGACGCATACTCCGGCTACCATCAAATTAAGATGGCAGAGCCAGACCAAGCCGCAACGACATTCATCACCCCATACGGCCCATTCTGCTTCAACACAATGCCCTTCGGGCTCAAAAATGTCGGGGCAACATATCAGCGCATGATTCAGACATGTCTGGCAAACCAGATCGGCAAAACAGTGGAGGCATACGTAGATGACGTGGTCGTCAAAACCAAGCATGTCTAAACTCTAGTAGACGACTTGAGGCTCACATTCGATAACCTCCGAACATATGACATCAAGCTTAACCCGGAAAAATGCGTTTTCGGCGTACCAGCCGGAAAGCTCTTGGGCTTCATTGTATCCGGTAGAGGAATTGAAGCAAACCCAGCCAAGATCCGAGCTTTGTCACAATTGGATATTCCAAAGGACCTCAAACAAATACAAAAATTGATCGGATGCGTGGCGGCTCTAAGCCGCTTTATCTCCCGCTTGGGAGAAAAGGCATTACCCCTTGAGCGCCTCCTCAGGCGCACCGAACACTTTGAGTGGACGGATGCTGCCACGACCGGACTCGAAGAAATAAAAACCATGTTGGCAACAAACCCGGTCCTGGCCGCGCCTAACATCGGCGAACCAATGCTATTATACATTGCAGTAACTCATCAAGTTGTAAGCGCAGTGCTCGTCGTCGAACGAGAAACGGACGGACACAAATTCCCCCTTTAAAAACCAGTTTACTACGTGTCCACTGCCCTCACTCCATGCAAGTCACGGTACATGCATTATCAAAAGATACCGTACGCAGTGTTTATGGCATCCCGGAAGCTGCGACACTACTTTCAAGAGTGTTCAATAACAGTAGCCTCCGAAGTACCTCTTAACGACATTATAAACAACCGCGACGCGACGGGCCGGATTGCCAAATGGGCCATTGAGCTCCTCCCGTTTGACATAACCTACAAGCCACATCGAGCCATCAAGTCGCAAGTTTTGGCCGACTTCGTCGCCGAATGGACCGAAGCCGAACTCCCTAAAGAATACGACACATATTCCAATTGGGTCATGCACTTCTACGGCTCCAAAATATTAGCTGGTCTGGGGGTTGGCATCGTTTTGACGTCCCCAACAGGAGATACAGTTCAATACATATTCCAGATAATGTATACAGACTCCAATAACGCAGCCGAATACGAGGCCCTTCTACATGGTCTCCGGATGGCAGTCTCCATGGGCATTCAACGCCTAGAGGTGCGTGGGGATTCGAATCTCATGATATCCCAAATAAATGGAGACTTTGATGCCAAGGATCCGAAATGGCAGCTTATCACAACGCCGTCCTAAAAATGTCAGCTCGGTTCGAAGGGCTCGAATTTCACCATATAGCCCGGGAAAACAATCAGGAAGCAGACGTCTTGGCACGCATCGGCGCAAAGCGCGACGCAGTCACTCCCAACATTTTCTTGGAGAGGCTATTCAAGCCATCCGTATCATGGGAAGGAGAATCCAAAAATAATAGCCCGGACCCAGCCGCACCGCCTGACACCGAACATTCTGACACAACGGGAGGCTCTGCCAACCAAGTAACATCCTCCGCCCACGTAATAATGGCAGTCATTGCCCTGTGGACAGAACCATTCCTAGCCTACTTAACTCGGCAGGAACTCCCCGAGGACCAAAACGAGGCACGCTGCATAGTGCGACGATCTAAAGCCTATAAAGTCCACGAAGGAGAGCTTTATAAGAAAAGCACCACCGGAGTCCTTCAAAGGTGTATCTCCGAAGAGGAAGGGCGGAACCTTCTGGCTGAAATTCATGCCGGACTCGGCGGGCACCACGCCGCAGCCTGGGCCCGTGTAAGCAAGGCCTTCCGTGCTGGATTTTATTGGCCGACGGCCCGGGCAGATGCTCAGGACTTAGTCCAACGATGTGTCGGTTGCCAATTATTTGCTAACCAAAGCCATATGCCACCCACCGCCCTCCAAACTATACCCATCACCTGGCCCTTCGCGGCCTGGGGGCTTGACATGGTTGGACCACTTAAAGGGGGAACCCACAAGCAAAAATACTTATTGGTCATGGTTGACAAATTCACCAAATGGATAGAGGCCAAGCCTGTTAAGACGGCCGAATCCAGACCGGTGATAGACTTCATATCAGGGATCGTACACCGTTACGGCGTCCCCCACAGCATCATCACTGATAACGACACGAACTTTACGGCCGACGAGGTAAAACTCTGGTGCAAAAACATGGGCATCAAGCTCGACTATGCTTCAGTCTATCACCCACAAACTAACGGTCAAGTCGAGCGAGCAAATGGTCTAATCATGAGCGGCATCAAACCCAGACTAGTGCGGTCCCTCGAAGAATCTAACAGGCACTAGGTAGAGGAGCTCGACTCCGTACTCTGGAGGCTGCGGACCACGCCGAATCGCACTACCGGATTCACACCATTCTTTATGGTATACATCGCAGAGGCAGTTCTGCCCTGCGACATAATTCATGACTCACCTCGCGTGTGCATGTACGAAGAAAGAGAAGCCGAACTCGATCGGTAGGACAGTTTGGACGCCTTGGAGGAGGAGCGCGATGTGGCAAAAGCCCGTTCCACATTCTATCAACAGCAGGCTCGAAGATATCAAAGCAGAGAAGTACGGGCCAAAACTTACAATGTTGGCGAATTAGTTCTACGCCTGCCAGACAAGAAAAAGGACAAACTCAAGCCCAAATGGGAAGGTCCCTTCATAATCGACCAAGTCTTAACTGGCGGAGCGTACCGTCTATGAAATGCATCGGATAACCGACTCAAGCCGAACCCATGGAACGCAGCCCGTCTAAGAAGATTCGACGCCTAGCGCCGGACTCTGTATTCGTCTCCTTCCTCTATTCATTTTTTTACATATTAGCTATCTTATATTTCTCTCCTTCTCCCTCCTTTTCTCTTACAGCCTTTGAGGGCTCGTTTGCGCCTTGTTCGCAAA
Source organism: Triticum aestivum (assembly GCF_018294505.1). Classification (NCBI taxonomy): domain Eukaryota; kingdom Viridiplantae; phylum Streptophyta; class Magnoliopsida; order Poales; family Poaceae; genus Triticum; species Triticum aestivum. Next base: position 571,065,133 of record NC_057798.1, read on the forward strand.
CAATTGACGCGCCATCCGCGCTCATTATACCTGGGGGCTTCTTTAACAGAAGCTTGTTTATACGGGCCTCATGCCCAACACATGTGTCACACTTCCGCATGTACCTTTTATTCACCATTATATGCATCGATATGACTTAAGTTTTGGCCAAGCTGGGTTGCCTGGCTCCTGTGCTTACCCCTACGTTCCCGATTGTTCGGCTAGGTGGTAAAGGGAGCACCTCTATGATTGTTACTGCCGGGTCAGCCGGATGTGTACCTCAGACTGGGTGAAGCTGAAAGCTAGCGTTCTTAAGGGAATATTCGTTCGGTGAACTAAAAGATGATTTTTACCTCGTTTATTTATCCGCCCCCAGATGCTTTTCTGCTTTTTTCGCAGTCCGGACATGCACTTTAGGGCATGCCTCCCAGGGAAAGGAACCCCTAACGGAACTATTCTCCCTGGAAGATGTTTCTTACTAACCATGTAATATAACATAACTAGTTGGGCACTTGTCTGATAAAGCACTAATGAACCCTACGCCTGGTCTCCACGCATGCCCCGGTTCTTACATAACCGAGAGGGTATTCGGTCACATTCCGGACTATCGGGTCTCGAGGTTGAAGCGAAAAGGTCCGCCATGACAAATGATCTACAATCTGGCTAGAAGGCATTTTACATGTCATTTTAAATTACATAATCAATTTGACTGGGTATATTCCTCTTCAATACCATCCAACAGGCTGTCTAGTTTACAGTCCTGTTGGGAATATTTGGCGGCCAACTCTACCTGGCCGTACACTAAACTGACAGGGATCTCCTTCCCATCGGGCCCTATAGGTCCGACCTCGGCCATGTGGTTTGGGTCAGCCTTCGTGTACCGTGTCTTCACCATGGCCCAAGCCTCCCTGGCGCCTTGACGGCAGGCCGATATCGTCCATAATCGGAAGCGCCGCCGCGCTCCCTTCAGCTTCTCTGCAAGCTCTCCAAGGCCTTCGGGCATGGAGAAGGACGACCACAAGGCCTGGGCGACGCCTTGCATCACCTGCCGAACTCGTTCATGCAGTTGTGAGAGCTCGGGAAGAAGGTCACCCGTAGAACCGGGAATTTCCTCCGCAGGTCGACCTGTCAGCATACCTACAAACATAACTCTGTCAATCGACTTCCTCGCCGAACTCTTCTTTTCGTAGTTCGTTCAAGCACTTACTAAAAATGCCGCGTCGAAGCCGCCGATTCTCCTTCACGGAGTCCGACAGCTGAGCACGAACGTCCTTTAGTTCCTCGCCCAGCTGGGTGTTGGCATCTTGGAGCTTATTCTTCTCTTGCCTCACCCTCGTAAGCACGCTCTCACCGGCCTTTAACCGGCATAAGAGTTGTTGTTTGTCCGAATCCACTCCGGCACCATCTGCAATGTTATTGTCAGATTTTTACACATGCCGCACTTCGCAACATACTTATCTTTTGAAGCATATATTACCAGAGGGGGTCTGCTTGGCCTCCCCCGCCGTGGCTAGTGCGGCCTCAAGTTGGGCTTTGCACTCTTCCAGCTCCTGGGACAGTTGGGTATTCTTTTCTGTAAGATCCTGCATAACAAATGATCCTTAAATTAGTTATTCTAACTGTTCCAAGTCTCGGGGGCTACTGATATATATAACCATCAAATTTTCTCACCCGTATGTCTTTTACATACTGCTTTGTGGCTCTGGATAGACCATTTTGAGCGGCACGGAGGTACGCATCTCCCGTATTGAAGGCATCTAACGCCTCTTGGGAGAAACAAGCGTCACGAAGAACTGTCCGGTGACGCCTGTGGTTCATGGCACTCTCCACCTCTGAATTGGTGGCAGACAACCCGTCCGCATCCTCTGTCGGAGGAACGTCCGGTGCACGCCTGGTGCTCGCCTCCGCTTCCAGACCCGACCTTGGAGCCTGGCCGGTGGAGGCGCGATTGGCAACCTCTCTGGATATAGTCGGGCGAGCGCTCTTTTTCCTGAAAAGAGCATGAGCATTGGTACGCCTCGAGGGAATAAAACCTGAGGGACAAAATGGCATGACTTACCGTTGCACCAGCGTCTCAATCCAGACCGCACTTCTTTTCAGCCTGCCGGACCTTGATGCCCCTTGTCGGCTACCCACCGCAGGCTCGGCCCTCCGCCTCAAGGACTTCCCCTGCAAAGACGCCATTGGTATATGGTGATCAAATAAGCACGGATGGATCATTTTTGGAGTGCTGGGACTTCGGTCTTGGTTACTTGTGAGGCAGGAAGTAGTCCGGGATAATCGGCCATAATGGCCACTAAGGTGTTGTCTTTGCTCAATTGATGAAACACCCCATAAATCAGCTCCACACACTAGTCCGGGTCCTCTTGGGAGTCCGGATCGAGGGACCGTTCCGGGTCCTCGGGTTGTGGAGGAGGGCTGTTTATCTCCTTTACAGTCTGGCGTAGCTCCTGCGTTGAAATTGCTAGACTAAGTACTTAACTATGGGAATATGAAAACGGATGGGCAAGTGAAAGTGTTCGCTTACCCAGCTTGGAGGATTGTACATAGAAAATCCGCCCCGTGGGTTGACGCGGAGGAATTCCTCCTCTTCTCCCTTGTACAAAGAGGATAAGATCTTCATTAGAGTGGCAGCTGAATCTGGCCCCTTGCGGCCGCACCGGATGGCGTCGTCCTCCCTGTTGAAATCCCACATGGGTGGCCTCTGTAGTGAAGCGGCTGCACACCCCGCATAATACATGTGGCCATGACCTCGATCATGGTCAGTCCAGAATGGGCTAACAACCTTATCCGGTTCATCAGGTAAAGGACGTCCTTGTCACTTTCCTTCCGAGGGCTTCATGGACGCCAGCTTAGGCGCTTCTTTAGAGGAGCATTGTCGAACTCGGGGAGGCTGATCCGAACAAGGTCCGCCAGGGGGACGTCTTCTATATAAAACCATTCTGAAGGCCAGTCTTCGGACGCCTTCTTTGGGGTTCCGGATAGATATCCGGTCCCGGCGATGCGCCATAGTTCGGCTCCGCCCACTTGATATATCGACCCCTCATGAGAACGGGGCACGAGGCAGAACAACTTCTTCCACAGCGCGAAATGAGCCTCGATACCCAAAAACAGCTCACAAAGGGCTACGAAGCCTGCAATATGCAATATGGAGGCAGGCATAAGGCCGTGCAACTGGAGGCCGTAGAACTCCAGGAGCCCCCGGAAAAATGGATGAATTGGAAATCCGAGCCCTCTTATCAAATAAGGGACAAGGCATACCCGCTCTCCTTTGGAGGGATTGGGGACGCTCTCCGCTTGCTCTCCACCATTATGGGTGGCGAGCCCGGCTCGAACCGGGACCATGTAGGCCGGGGGTAGTAACCCCTTGGCTTGGATCGCCACTAGCTCGCTGTGCGGGACGGATCATCTCTCCCAATCTCCAGGCTGAGGACTGGGAGGGCGAGAGGAGGAGCTGCGTCGACCGGCCATGATGGAATGGATCTCTGTCGAATGCGCTCCGATGAAAGCTCGCGAAGGGAGGATGGTGTGATTCGGATCTAAATCCCCGTCTCTTTTATAGGCAGCTCATTTGCACAGCTAGGGAGGTAAATGAAAAAACACCTTGGCTTTTCACATTCGTTTGACACGTGGAAGATGGCCATTATTGGGCGCAGAAGCCAAGGAGCCCAACATTCACCAGAAGCCGGACACTATTCAACAGGTATATGGGATTTGGAGAAGAACCCGCCTTGCAATGCCGAAGACAATTTGCGCGCCGGACTCATCGTCATTGAAGCCTGGTTCGGGGGCTACTGAGGGAGTCCTGGATTAGGGGGTGTCCGGATGACCGGACTATAACCTTTGGCCGGACTCCTGGACTATGAAGATACAAGATTGAAGACTTCGTCCCGTGTCCGGATGGGACATTCCTTGGCGTGGAAGGCAAGCTTGGCGATACGGATATGAAGATCTCCTCCCATTGTAACCGACTCTGTGTAACCCTAACCCTCTCCGGTGTCTATATAAACCGGAGGGTTTTAGTCCGTAGGACGAACAACAATCATACCATAGGCTAGCTTCTAGGGTTTAGCCTCTCTGATCTCGTGGTAGATCTACTCTTGTACTACCCATATCATCAATATTAATCAAGCATGAGTAGGGTTTTACCTCCATCGAGAGGGCCCGAACCTGGGTAAAAACATCGTGTCCCCTGTCTCTTGTTACCATCCGCCTAGACGCACAGTTCGGGACCCCCTACCCGAGATCCGCCAGTTTTGACACCGACAGCCCCCAACAGGGTACACGAAACAGGAGATGTCATTTTCTAGTCTTAGGTAACTGGACATAGGGTTTCCCCTGGAGCCACTAAAGCCGGAAAGAGAGAATTGCATCTTTGACACCTTTGAAGGTAACGATGCTCGCATGCGCAGTCATCATCGGCTTTCATTGGTAGTCTCACCATCCAAACCTCAATCCGGTTGACCCGCTACAATCACCGTTGATGCCAACCCCTCGTTGGAGAGAAGGCCCGCACTACTGGCCTCACAACCAATAACCAATGGCCATCCCATACTTCCACAAATAGAGAGCAGCCATCAGACGACCGCCCTCAAATCCGGCAACCACATAGACTCCTACCGTCAAACGCACTCCAGTCGTCAGACACAACTAGCCACAATTGTCGTCAACACCATGTTAGGGAAGCACTAATACTCCCGGCACTCACAACATCAACGACCTCCTCGAAATGAAGCCACTATGGCTCGGGGCCACCTCCACATGCTACAGCAAGATCTGGACAAGGGCCCAGAACTGTTAACGTGTGCTGGCCACACTAGCCGCCATTGTAGATAGAGGACGAAGGACCAGTCCTAGCTCCCATGCTGGAAAAATCTGGGTCAGGGCCCCCGAAACCACACCCACTAGCCACATTGGCCGCCGCAGTAGCAATAACAATTTTCAAAAGGACGAAGGTAGACCCCACCTTAGTTGCCGTGTCGGCCACCATTGGAGGCCCAGTAAGGCCTTGTTCGGTTAGCCCCTCCCCACCCGGGATTGGCGCCCAATCCTCGCCAAACCTCGTGGTTTTGGCCCGACGGGATTCGACCCCAGCCTGCCTTATAAACATATTCGATTAAACCCGGACAGGGCTAGACCCCCGGCCAATCCCGCTCAAATCACATGAAACTTCCCTCCCTATGGACGAAACGATATGCGAGAAGAAGAAAATGAGCTCTCTCTCCTCGAGTCCCTGAGATCTCTCTCCAGCGATTCTACGGTGGCAGCGCAGCCATCCTAAGGCAACGATGGCGGCATACTTCCACCCTCTCCCTTCTATCCCATCTGGTAAGCCTCTTCTCCTCTTCTTTCCCATCTCCTCCCAATTCCAACCTGATGTTGACCAGGGTCAATGATTCATATACATGGATTAGAAAGAGAGTAACCGAACAGGTTATGGTCGCTGGGATTCATGCGGATGAGGAATAGCAGGGGCTGGATGAAAAGTAGGGGATCACCCAATCCGTAGGAGGTTAGAAACCACTCATGGAATCTAACCACGACAACCGAACAAGGCCTAAGGAAACATACCACAACGCGGGCTTTGCCCTCCGGGACCTTGCAGCAGTGTGCGGTGGCAAGGGGAGTCGTGCGAGGACTTGGGCTCGATCGCTGCAGGATCTGGTGTCACGACCGGTTTTCCAATAAAAATATTTATTGAGAAACCAATCTTTTGAGTCCAGTATGAGAGAAATCCTCCTCACTGGTAGACAAATTCTTGATACAATAAGCCAGTAGCATAGGATATATTACAGGGTTGAGCTAGGGCTGCTCAACAAATTATTACAAGCGCGCCAATAATTATACATAATGGCGGATATAACACAATGGTGTGGTGGCATACTACTGACTCGAGGATAAAGTGATGGTGGAATAACACAGTAGGGAGTGTGATAACACGACTCTCAAACTGGCATCTCATCGAGCATCGAGGTGAGGCTCGATAAATTTATTCGGGTTGCGGAAGCGGATATAATACAGTGACCAAATCCAGGGTCGCACGAGACTGACTGGGATTCCTCTAGGCGTCGGACTCGCTATCTAACTCTTCATCCATGAGATCGCCTTCGTCAGCATCTGGCCAAATCAACAAGCCAGTGAGTACTTTGAAAGTACTCGCAAGACAGTTCGGACGTAAGATATAACAAATGCATGCATGAATGCGTCATGATTAATTCACCAATGTACTTTAAAGTATTAGCAGGCAAGGTAAGCAAAGAGGGAATCGGCGGTAGTCCACCTGAAATCCCAACAAAAATATAAATGGAAACCGATCGGGTGTCTGAAGCGATGCCTCGAAAGGTGAACAAATAAATAAAGGAGAGAATCATGCCACAGTCGGGCGTCTTAGCGACACCACATAAAGGGCTTTAAAAGAAATGCCACAGTCGGACGTCGGGGCGACATCACAGAAAGGGCTTTAAAAGAAATGCCACAGTCGGACGCCGGGGCGACATCACAGAGGGGGCTTTAAAAGAAATGCCACAGTCGAATGTCGGGGCGACATCACAGA